>NC_048226.1:59365981-59493497 GCF_002007445.2 Ailuropoda melanoleuca
CGCCTGGGTGGCACAGCGGTTATGCGTCTGCCTTCGGCTCAGGGCGTGATCCCAGCGTTATGCGATCGAGCCCCACATCAGGCTCCTCCGCTATGAGCCTGCTTCTTNATTCCCCCTGCTTGTTTCCTCTCTCGCTGGCTGTCTCTATCTCTGTCGAATAAATAAAAAAAGAAAAGAAGAGAAAAGAAAATGACACTATTATTAACAGAGAGAGATAGACAGCCCTTCCAGTTGGATTGTTCTATATCTTAATCGTATGATGTTTTTCCAAAGCGCTCAGGCTTGAAATGCTAGACTCATTTTTCACTTTTCCTCTCTCTTGTATAATTTTCAGTGATTCTCTGTTCAAAAACGTATCATTTATATTGGATTACTGCAATAGCCTGTTAACTGATCTCTGTATCTCTTGTCGTCCTCCCTATAATTCATCTTATTGCTGTGCCCGCACTTATTTTAAAACTCTACATTGGCTAATTCCTTTATTTCTTCACAAAACTTCAATGATTTCCTATAGGCTATTTATTTAATAAACTTGAAATATTTTAGCCTGGCATTTAAACTTCTTCATAATCTTCTTGTTTGAATTTGTCTCCTTGTTCTCCTAAATATTCCATCTGTGAAAGAGTCACAATGGGGTGGGTTATGTGTTGGTAAGAGGCAGCTGCTAAATCTCAGTGGCTTAAAATAATAGATGCATGCCATACCTGTTTCTGAGGCTCAGTGCGTCCTCCAGTCCACACTGTTCTTTTTTGGGACCTAGACTGACAGAGCAAACACTTCTGAAACACTGCCAGCCATCATGGCTAAGGGAAAAGGAGCTCTGGTGGTTCTTGGACTGGAATTAAATGTGTAGGCCAGAAGTGGTCACATGGCCAGTGCCATAATTCGTTCATTCTCCTGGGAAGGTAGAGACAGAAACACAATGACTATTACTCTTCTACTCATTGTCTTCTTTATTTTATTTCCTGTCTTCATTCACTGCTCTGATTATTGTTTTTAAGATGAAAGCCTCCCTACTTATCCACATTATACTTACTCTTTTATATCCAGCTTTTGTGTCATGTCTTTCGTTAGCCCTTCCAGATTGGTCAAATCCACAATAATCAGGGCACCTGGGTGGCTCAGTAGGTTAAGTGTCTGCTTTCAGCTCAGGTCATGATCCCAGGGTGCTGGGGTCAAGGCCTGCATTGGGATCCCTGATCACTGCTCAGAGGGGATCCTGTTGCTCCCTCTCCCTCTGCTCCTACTCCCATTCATGTGCATGCTCTCTCCCTCTCGCTCTCAAATAAATAAATTTTTCAAAAAATTTATTCATTTGTTTATTTGTTAGAGAGAGAGAGAACACAAGCAGGAGGAGCAGCAGACAGAAGGAGAAAGAAGTAGGCTCCCTGCTGGGACTCAATCCCAGGACCCTGAGATCATGACCTGAGCAGAAGGCAGATGCTTAACTAACTGAGCCACTCAGGCATCCCTCAAATAAGATCTTTAAAAAAAATTTTTTAAATCCACAATAATCTCTTCCCCTCTACACACTTAAGAACAATTTTCTTATCATTGTGTTATCTCTTCTTTGTTGCTTTATATTATCATTTAAATAAAACAAATTTAATGCTTTGCTGTGTACTAGAGTGTAGTGATTCTTTTTCTTCTGTATGCCACCTGCTGTCCTTGCTACCATACTTTTAATTTGCAGGCTCTCAAGAATTTTTAAAATTTTAATGACTATGTTGAAAGTGCGTGAACCCTAACCAAATTTTTTAAGGACAGGAAGGTATATCATAAACTTTGAGGATCCTCCAAATTAGTACTACAGAGTATATTTAACACTGATATTTATATTAAAATAGAAATATATATCCAAGGTAGAACATATTTTAAGGGAAATTTATTGATAAAAGCCTAACAATTACTTTGTCAACACCATGTTAGAATATAAAACTATATCTTAGTAATAAAAAAGATGCTATTTCTTATAGATTATATGACTTTAGGTAAATTCTTTAACTGTATTTATTTAATAGTACTAAAATTATTGTGTTAATTTCAGTGATTAAAATTAATTTATTTTTGTGGCCAGTTTCTCATTGTATGGTTCAAGTATCTCAAATCTTAATATTGCTGTGCAAAAACATGGGGAGTACAAAATTTGCCATCAACATGAAAATATGAGACTACTGCAATATTTTCAGATTATTTTTTAGAACCGTGTATTGATTTGAAGATGAATTTTTCCATTTTACCCATTATGTCCTTGAGCATTTAGGGTAGCGATAAAAAGAGATGAGAAATGTTTGTACAGAATGAATTACATAAAATAGAAAGATTAGCAAAAGTGAACCAGACAGGCAGGACATTTGGGAATCTACAAACTATTGCTTGTGCATCTTTTTGTTACTTAGCAAAGTGGTTAAGAAGCACATTGATCTTCAAAGGACAAAAAATTGTGCATACTCTGCAGCCATCTTTATGCCAAGAGGTTGTGTGCTGTGCAGAACTAAATTCTTCAGGAGTCACTTGTTATGAAGAAGAAAACCTCAGCATCAGCTTTCTGATACTAACTTGTAATTCTATCACATTGGGACAGGAAAAAAAAAAACAATATCCTTACATTTTTCACTTGATATATTTGAATTTGTATCTTAAATATCAAATAGATGAAAGGAATATTAATATCTGAGTATGATAAAAAGAATAGTAATAAAATAAACATCTAGCTATCACCAACCAGTTTCAGAAATAGAATATTACCAGTACATTTGAATGTTCTTGTGTGCCTTTCCTTCATTCCACGCCTCTACTTTATGTGTTTGTATCTCTATCTAGGTAATGTAGTTTGATTTTATATGTTTTTGAAATTTATAGAAATGGAATCACACTGTGTTTACTCTTCTGTGATTTGGCCTTTTTCTCTGGCATTATGTCCCTGAGCCTCATTTATTTTGAAGTGTGTGGCTGTAATTCATTCATGTTTGCTACTGTAGATTATTTCACACAAATTTTATTTGTCACAGTTGATGAATATATAGACTGGTTTCATTTTTTTTGTTATGACAATATATACTGCTATAAATTTTCTTTGCCTATCTTCTGGTGTACTGTTCAAGAGTTTCTCTAGGATATGTACCTAGGACTGGGATTGCTAAGTGGTAAGGTAGGTGCATCTTTAACATAATGAAATATCAAATTTTACTCCTGCTTGCAATCTACAAATGCTCCATATCATTGCCTATATTTAATATTCTCTGGCTTTAAATTTTCTGCAAACTTGTGGGTGAAATGGTTGGCTTAATTTTACTTTCCCTATTGATTGAGGTATTTTTGGGTTTTGTGTTTTGTTTTTTTAATTAACAGATGTTAAATTTCACTGAAGACTGTTTCTCAATCAATTGAAATAATCATATTTTTCTGCTACAACCCATTTACATGTGGGCACCTGGGTATGTGACTCTTGGTTTCAGCTTGGGTCACGATCCCATGGTTGTGAGATTGAGCGCCATGTTGGCTCCTTGCTCACCACGGAGTCTGCTGGATATTCTCTCCCTCTCCCTCTGCCCTTCCTCCTGCTAGAGCTCTCTCTCTCTCTCTCTCTCTCAAGTGAACAAGTAAAATCTTATAAAAAAGAAATTTATAATTCATTCACATGGTGAATTATATTAATCAATTTTCTAATATTACATTTCTGGAAGAAACCCAATTTGATCATGATGAAATATCCTTTTCAAATATTGTTGAAACCATTTTGCTATTGCTTTATTTTGTAACTTTTTTAACTCCATATTTTCTCTAATACTTAGTTAGGATTGTACTTTTTCTTCGTTGTATTCTCCTTGTCCATTTATTTGGTCAGATTTTTTTTTCTGTTTTGGCTTTATAGGATGAAAATTATATATTGTCAAAGAATCTTTAGGTTAAATGACCTCAGGTTGGTGTTTCCTTTATGGAAAATGTTTTGACATCTGATTTTATTTATCTAATTCTGATAGAATTATTCAAATTTTGTATTTCTTTTTGTGTCAATTTTTGGTCACTATGGGTGTCTAGGAATTTGTCCATTTCATTTCAGTTATAAATGTATTGGTATAAAGTTCGTAATGTTAACTTATTGCATATTTAATCTCTGAAATATCTGAAATAATGTATTCTTTTCATTATGTTTATTTGTACATTCCCTTTTAAAAATTTTTCCAGAATTTTGTTAAGCATGTCAATGCTAATTATAGGTACAATGTTGTACAGCAGATCTCTAGAATTTATTCATCTTGCTTAACTGAAGCTTGATAAATAAAGCCCTATTCACCCCTTCATCCAGTGCCTGGCAACCATAATTTTCACTCTATGATTGTGTGAATTTGACTAGTTTAGATACTTCATATAAGTGGAATCATGCAGTATTTGTCTTTTGAAGATTTTATTTATTTATTTGAGAGAGAGAGTGCACAAGCAGGGGGAGCAGCAGGCCAGAATGAGAGGGAGAAGCAGGCTCTCTACTGAGCAGGGACCCTGATGTGGGGCTCAATCCCAGGATGCTGGGATCATGACCTGAGCTGAAGGTAGGTGCTTAACCAACTGAGCCACCAAGGTGCCCCAGTATTTTCTTTCATTTAGCATAATGTTTTCAAGGTTCATTCCTGGTGTCATATACTGCAGAATTTCCTTCTTTTTTAAGGCTGAATAATATTACATTGTATGTATACAATAATTTCTTGATACATTTATCTGTTGATGAACATATAGGTTGTTTCTATTTCTTGGCTATTGTGAATAGTGCTGCAATGCACCTGGGAGTGCTAATATCTCTTTGAAATCCTGATTGCAGTATTTTTGGATAAGTATCCAGTAATGAGATTACTAGATGCTATGGTAGTAGTTAATTTTTTTGATGAAATTCCATACTGGTTTTAATAGCAGCTGCACCATTTTGTATTTCAATCAATAGTGTACAAGGGTTCTTATTTTTCCATATTTTCACCAATACTTCTTGTCTTTTTTTTTTTTTTTTGAGGATAGCCACTGTGACAGGTGTGAGGTGATTAATCATTGTGGTTTTGATTTGCATTTCCCTGATGATTAGAATTGTTGAATATTTTTTTAAAAATATATACCTGCTAGCTATTGATATTTCTTTGGAGAAATGTTTATCCAAGTCTTTATCACATTTAAAAATTGGATTATTAGTGGTATTTTTGCTGTTAAGTTGTAAGGATTTTGTATATATTTTGGATATTAATCCCTTATCAGAGATATGGTTTGCAAATATTTTCTCTTGTTCTGTAGAGTGCCTTTTCATTCTGTTGCTTATTTCCTTATGTGCATATAGAGGCTTTTTAATTTGAATTTTTTGTTTGCTTGTTTTGGGGTTTCTGTTTGTTTATTTTTCCTTGTATATTTTTGCTTTTGTTGCCCATGCTTTTGGTGTTATATACATGAAATCACTGCCAAGACCAATGATGTGAAACTTTTCTTCTATGTTTTCTTTTAGCAGTTTTAGGGCTTATGTTTAAATCCTTAACCCATTTTGAATGATTTTTATGTATGGTATAAGATAAAGGTACAATTTCATTTTTTTTCATGTAAATATTCAGTTTTTCTAACACCATTTATTGAAGAAACTATTCTTTCCCCATTGTGTATTCTTGGTACCCATGTTAAAGATCAATTGACTGTATGTGCATGGACTTACTTCTAGGCTCTCTGTACTGTTCCATTGGTCTATGTGTCTTTTATGCCAGTACCATACTGATTTGATTACCATAGCTCTGTAATATATTTTGAGGTCAGAAACTGTGACATAACCCAGCTTTGTTTTTATTTTTAAAGACTGATTTAGGTATTTAAGAACTTATGGGGTGCAATATAAATTTTAGATTTTTTTTTTATTTCTGTAAAAAATGTCATTGAGAATTTGATAGAGATTGAATGGAAACTGTAGATCTCTCTGGGTAGTGAAGATACTGTAAAAATAGTAAGTCTTTTAATCTATGCATGTGGGATGCCTTTCCATTTGTATCTTTTTAAATACCTTTTTTCAATGTTCTGTCACTTATAGTACACAAATATTTTACCTCCTTAATTTTATTCCTAATTTTTTCCCTAGTTATTAAATTATTTTCATGCTATTGTAAGTAGGATTGTTTTTCTAATTTCCTTTTCACATAGCTTGCTGTTAGTGTGTAGAAATGCATCTGATTTTAAAATGTTGATTTTGTATCTTGAAACTTTACTAAGTTTATTCTAAAAGGTTTATTTTAATGGGGTCTATATATAAGATTATGTCTCCAATTTTATGTCTTTCTTTTTTATTTGGATGCCTCCAATTATTTTCTTGTCTAATTGCTCTGGTTGGTACTTACAGTACTACGTTGAATAGAAGTGGAAAAAGTGACAACCTTGTCTTGTTTTTAATCTTACAGGAAAAGTTTTAGGTTTTGAACATTGAGTATGATGCTAGCTGTGTGCTTTTTCCTATCTAGCCCTTTCTTTCTATTCCTAGTCTGTTGAGAGTTTTTATCATGAAAAAGTGTGGAATTTGGTCAAATGTTTTTTCTGCATCTCTTAAAATGATCATGTGATTTTTATTCTTTATTCTGTTCATGTCATATTGATTTTCATATATTAAAACACCGTTGCGTCCCAGGGATAAATCCCACTTGAGCATGATGTGTGATCCTTTTAACATGGTGTTAGATTCTGTTTGCTAGTATTTTGTTGAGGATTTTTGCATCCATATGCGTCAGGGCTATTGACCTATAGTTTTCTTAACTTGTGGTGTCTTTGTCTGACTTTGCTATGAGTATTATGCTGGCCTCATAGAATGAGTTTGGAAGTGATCAATCATCTTTAATTCTTGGGAAGAGTTTAAGGGTTGGCATTAATTCTTTAAACGTTTGGTAGAAGTCACTAGTGAAGCCATCTAGTACTAGACTTTTCTTTGTTTCGATATTTCTTACAATTGATTTGGTCTCCATAGTAGCTATATATCTCTTCAGACTCCATTTCTTCATGATTCAGTCTTGGTAGTCTGTATATATCTAGGAATTTATCCATTTCATTTCTTCCAGATTATCCAGTTATAATATTACCTATTTTATTTCTGATTTTATTTATTTGAGTATTTTCTCTTTTTTTCTTGGTCTGGCTCTGGTATTTTCAATTTTATCTTTTCAAAAAACCAACTTTTATTTTTGTTAATTTTTTCTTTTGTTTTTCTGCCCTCTATTTTGTTGATTTCAGCTCTAATCTGTTATTTTCTTTCTTCTGCTAAGCTTGAGCTTAGTTTTTTTTTCTTTTTTCTAGCTCTTTGGTGTAGAAGTTGGGTTGTTTTTTGAGATATTTGTTTTTAATGCAGGCATTTACTGTAATAAACTTTGTTAGTACTACTTTTACAGCATCTCATAATTTTTGACATATTGTGTTTTGATTTTTGTTTGTCTCAAGCTATTTTCTAATTTCCTTTCTGATTTCTTCTTTGACCAATGGTTATTCAGAATGTGTTGTTTGATTTCCACATATGTTTGTATTTTTGAGCTTTCCTTCTGTTGTTGTCTTCTAATTTCATTCCATTGTGGTCAGAAAAGAAACTTGGTAAAGACACAGTCTTCACATTTATTAAGATTTGTTTTGTGACTTAACCTGTGATATATCCTGGAGAAAGTTCTGTGTGCATTTGAGAAGAAGGTGTATTTTGCTGCTGTTACATGGAATGTTCTGTTTATGTCTGTTAGATCCATTTGGTCCATGGTGTTATTCAAGCCCTTTGTTTTCTCACTGATCTTATTGATCTTCTGTCTAGATATGCTGTCCCCTATTAAAAGTGGGGTATTAAAGTCTATTCTTGTATTACTGTGTGTTTCTCCCTTTAGTTCTTCATGTATTTAAATGCTTCATGTATTTAAGTGCTCTGCTGTTCAATGCATATATATTTATAATTGTACCTTCCTGGTGGATTGACTCTTTTATCATTATATAATGTCCTTCTTTGTCTCTTATGACAGTTTTTGATGTAAAGTCTATTTTGTCTAATATAAGTGTAGCCACCCCCACTCTTTTTTGCTTACCGTTTGTATGGAATATTTTTCCCATTCCTTCACTTTCAGCTTATGTGTATCCTTAAATCTAAAGTGAGTTTCTTATAGACAGCATATAATTGGGTCTTGTTTGTTTTCATTTAGCCACTCTATATGTCTTTTGTTTGGGGAATTAAATCCATTAATATTGAAAGAAATTATTGATAGGGAAAGATTCACTCTTGCCATTTTATTGTTTTCTGTTTGTCTTGTAGTTCTTTTATTTGCCTTTCTTTTTCTTGCTATATTCCTTTGTGTTTTGTTGATTTTTGGTAGCCATATGCTTTGATTCCATTCCGTTTTTCTTTTGTGTAACTTCTCTAGATATTTTTTTTGTCATTACCTTGGAATTTACATAAAATATTTTGTAGTTACAGTGGTTTATTTTTAGTTGATAACAACTCTAGTTCAATTATATACAACTCTGCACTTTAAATCCCCCCACTTCATCTTATTGTCACAATTTACATTTATTCATGTGGCATACCTTTTAACATTTTTTAGTTATAATTTTAAGAACTTATGCCTTTTAAGCACGTAATTATAGATCTTATACTAGAATTAAAAGTGATTTACCCACCACCATTATAGTAATACAGTATTCTGCATTTGTCTACATTTCAGCCCTTACCCATGACTTTATTTTCTCATGCTGACATGTTGCTGTTTAGCATCCTTTTGTTTCAATGTGAAGAACTCCCTTTAACATTTCTTGTAAAACAAATTTAGTGGTGATGAAATCCCTCAGCTTTTATTTGGGAAAGTCTTTATCTCTTTTTCATTTTTAAGGAGAATGTTGGCAGGTATAGTCTTCTTGGTTGGCAATTTTTTCAACATTTTAAATATATAATTTTACTATTTTCTAGCCTGCAAGTTTTCTGCTGAAGAAGTAGCTTATAGTCTTATGAAGTTTTCCTTATATATGACAAGTTGCTTTTCTCAGTTATTATATTATTTTGTTCCATGATTTTTGTATGGTACTACTTAATATTTTCTGTCTCTCTGTTGAAAGTCTCACTTGGTTCATGTGTTGTTCTCTGGACCTTGGTGAGCATCTTTATGACTACTATTCTGAACTCTCTATCAGGTAAATCATATAATTCTATTGCATTAAGATCAGTTTCTGGAGATTTATCTTGTTCCTTTGTTTGGGACATCTTTGCATGATTCTTCATTTTTCTTGACTCTCTGTGTTGGTGTCTGCACATTCATCAAAGTGGCCACCTCTTCTTCACAGATTAGCCTTGTACAGGAAAATGGCCCCACCAATTAGCCTAGACAAAGATTCTGGGAAGTTCTCAAATCTTCATGCTAGTCCAACCTGTTTTCTTTGTTCTTTACAGCCCTCAGCTATCTAAGATATGCTGGGTGCACCAGAACAAATGAGATGGAAACCAGTTTGGGGGGCATTTGGAGAGAAATTGGATAATTGGATGCTCTGTTTAACTCTTTCTCCAGAAGAGGGGAGCTGTTTTTTTTTTTTTTATTGTTGTTGTTGTTGTTGTTTTTTAATCTGCTCACTATGTGCTGACAATTGTAAGGCCAAAAACCTGTCCCTATTCTTACTTGGCCCAAGTAGCTAAATTATGCCAGGTCCTCAGCACTCTGAGACACACAAGTAAGAAGTCTATCCTTTGTGCAGTGTCTGAAAAAGTTGTGAAATTTAATGACCAGACCAATTATTTCTCTCCTGAGGGAGAAGCAGACAGCTGTGGTTATTGTCCATTCACTCTTTGAGTCAAGGGAAGAAGTTATGGTGTCTATCAATTGAAACCACTGTCTTTGTTTTCCTCCAGGCAACCAGATTGCACTGGATCCATCCGTACTCTGAGATGGGTGAGCCATATGCCATTTCTTTGGGCATCCCCAGGAAAATTGGGGCCTCCGATGTATATAATAACTTTTTTTTTTCCCCCAGGGGGAAGCTGAGAGATGAGATTTCTAATTCTTTCATTCTGACTGAGCAGAGGGAGGAGTTATGCAGTCTACCAACCCAAGCCACTGTCTCTCTGTTCTCCCTCAGGAAGCTAGACTATGTCAGGCCTATCAGAGGTCCAAGACTGGCAAGTTCCAAGAAACCAGTTCTGTGGGGAGTCCTTTTGAAAAAGTTGAGGTACTAGATACATAAACCAACTCTTTCCCTCCCTTGGGAGAAGTTGGGAGCTAGGGGATCTCTTTCTGATGATATGGCACTGAGCCAAGGGTAAGGGTTCTGGTGAGAGGGTATCCTGGATCTCCCTTTCATGTTTGTTACACTGGTTCTGTGTTTGCTTGGGATGCAGTAGCCTTTCAGTTAGAAATTCTGGACTTCTTACAAAGAGAATTTGTGAATTGTTAATGAATTGGCATGTTTGTGGCGGTACAGAACATCCAAGGCTACCTACTCTGCCATTTTGTTGATGTCATTCTGTAGTATTTTAAAAACTTTATTTCTTTTTGACTCATTAGTTGTTTGAACATTAAAGTTGAAAAATTTTTAACATGTAGATTCTTGATTTCCAACTTAAGTGAAATTTTACAGAGATAATGGACTGAAAAATAAAAATTTTTGAAATTTTTTGTGATTTGCTCTATGGCCTGGTGTAAAGTAAATTTTTAAGAAAAAGCAATCTATGTATGTTGAAAAGTACAGGTTATTCTTCAGTTGTTGGTCACAATGTTGTAGGTTAGAAGGACAAAGACAATTTGGAAATAAGAGGCTTAATTCTCCCAGTTGAGAATAAGACCTTTTTCTTGGGTCAGCTTTATTTTATTAACCTTTTTCTTAAGTTAACTTACATTAGAAAGCATTAATCATAAATATTTTTTCATCTCTTTGAAATATTTATAAAACTTTGGAAAACTCAATAGGCCTTTGTCAGCTTTCAGATCCAGATTAATAAATTTTTAAATTTCCAGAAAGAAGAAGAAATATTGAAATATTTTTTCTACAAGGTTTTTATTTTTTCCCATTGATCTCTATAGGACAAATCTTCTGAAACCTTTAAGGAAGGATTAGCCACATACTGGCTTTTCTCATTTCTAAGGGTTTTAAACATACTTCTTTACTTCTGGTTGACCTAGGGATATTGATTTAGCCTTCAGAATTCTCCCTCTGGATTTAATCTCTTTTCCATAAGCTCATATCATTATCTATAGTTCTTATATCCATTTGCAGATTTTTCTGCTTTAAGCTCTTCTATTTATTTTTCTCAATTCCTTGGGTAGCTCTTTTACCTTTACTTTTTCTTGGCACCTCTACATTCTGGATTGCAAAAGCCTGGACTTGTGTTTTAATTGAAGTCAGAGTTGATACTGCAGCTGTTTTCTTATGCTTCTGTCCTCCCTAGGACTTTAAAAGATGAAAGGCTTGGTAGTTAATTGATAGTTTTAAAAGATCTCTTTTTTCAGAATCTATAAAATACAATGATCACTCTTAGAGGTCTAAGTATTATACGAACTTTTTTGGTTAGTTTATAACTGACAGTAATAGAAAAATAAATACAGAATTTTATACCAAGGCCAATCTGGTTTGATTTCCTGTTCTACTGTTTACAAAAATGTAATCCTTGGTAGCGTTCTTAATCTCTTTGAACTTCAATTTATAAAATTGGTAAAGTAAGGATAATAATGCCTAGCTCATGGTGTTGTTTTCTTGAGAATTCAATAAGTTATATGTGTAATACATAAATTATTAGGCTTTTGAATCCAGAACTTCCTTTTGTTTTTTTTAAGATTTTTAATTTATTTGTTCAACAGAGATAGAGACAGCCAGTGAGAGAGGGAACACAAGCAGGGGGAGTGGGAGAGGAAGAGGGAGGCTCATAGCAGAAGAGCCTGATGTGGGGCTCGATCCCATAACGCCAGGATCACGCCCTGAGCCGAAGGCAGACGCCCAACCGCTGTGCCACCCAGGCGCCCCTGAATCCAGAACTTCTTAAAGTGAAATCATGGTAGAACTCTTTTTTTTTTTTTAATGTAAGTGTAATAGGTAATTTATCCATAATCCTTAACCATTTTAGGTCATTGCTCAATCAAATCTTGATTTTTAGTTTTAGGCTAGAACTTACTATGCTTTGCTTGGAGGTAGATGGGAGAGATTTTTACCATAGTGGTTAGGAACACAAAATTTGGAGCAGACTACATAGGTTTGAGTGCCCACTTCTGTATTTGTAGATTTGTGAACTCAAGCGCTTCACTTAAACTCTATATGCCTGTTTCCTCATCTGAAAAATGATGATATATAGTGCTTCTCTCATAGCTTTGTTTCGAAACTTGAATGATTTAATGTTTTAAAGTACTTAGAATACTTTAGGCGGTTTTGGGGAGGAATATGTATATGTGTATCTATATATATCTCTATATCTCCAAGGAAGAGTCAACGTTAGGTTAGTTTGATGTCAAAGTGTCTTTAAAAATTTTTCAACTTTGTAATCACTTCACACTTGCCCTATCTTAATACCCCTTCTTTCCTGTCTCCACCCCTTGATTCTTATCTTTTAGATGTGAGCTTAAACATAATTTTCTTCTGCAGATCTGCTTAGACCTTGCAAAGGAAGTTAGATGACAATAGTATTCTTGAGGACTATCTTCCCTGCTAACCCGTAAGCTCCGTGAAGGCAAGGATTGGATGGTCTTGTTTACTGATGAAACCTTGGCTCCTAACAGTGTGCCTTGGAATGTTTGTTGGAGAAAGCATTCCTTCTCCAGTTCCTTATACTTCTCTTACTCAATAGCACGTGGACTCTTCATTGGGAGGATGATAGATGCAAATAGGAGTTTGGGGTTTCTTTTCTAGCCTTCTCATTTTCTAGTAAGCCCTGAACTTCCCTCTGAATCCCTGCTGATTTCTCCTTGCCGCAGACAGGCAAAGAGATTACAGTCTCACTTGAGGTCAACAGTGTGAATTCCCACAAGGGTCTCTTACCAGCAAGACGAATCATTTTTTCCACTCTCAAAGGAAGGAGAAAGGGATCTTTTCCCACCAGGAAAATTAGTTTGCTGCACCTTCTTTGAAATTTGCAGGTAGTTGAAATACAATCTTTTCTTCTTTCAGTAGAGTTACCCCTGGCAACCAGCTCCCACATCCGAATCAGATTTACACTCTCCTATAGAATGTCTTTCTGAACAACTGGAATTCTTCAGAACAACGTTTTGAAATCAGAATTTTGGGTGTTGTTAGATGTAGTCCCACAGTGGTTTCCTCACAGGATTCAAATGACCTATGGTTTGTAGATATTATTGGCTTGTCATTCAGAAATGTTGCTCAGCAGGAACTTCTCTCAAACTCTTTCCTGTCAATGAGGGAGGATGCTTGGAGAGGGAAGTGAAATAACATTGATGGCATTCAGATAATATGCAAATTAAGCATTCTTACGCACTTGCTTTCAATCAACTATCTTATCATCACTGAATAAGAAAGACAAATGGGCATCAAGTCAGCATCATAATTTTAAAATATAAATGGATATAAATATGATCAAATAAGACTCCATCATTATTTGCATAATCATGAATCATCCACAGAGAAAAAGATACAGAAATAGAAAAGAAATGGCCTTGATTGTCCTGATTATTAAATATACAAAAAGAATTATACTTGACCATAGCAATGCATGCATTTTCCTCTTCAATAATGCTAAAATGCTCAAAAGAAGATAAATCCACAGTAAGATTCCAGTTAACTCACATAGGAAAGCAGAGGAAAGCATCTGCAAAAGACTATATAAAGTGTCTGCCTTTGAAATTTAAAAACAAATATCAAATATTTAACGACATTCAGATTCATCTATCTGATCTAAATTTGGTCACATATTATCCAGGTCAATTTAGTGCTTGCTGGTCATGATAATTGGATTAAAAAAAATTTTTTTTAATTCTATAACAAACTCAAAATGTTATTTGGGATTTGTGGAGCCACTCTAAAGTTAGAAATTCTACTTTATTTGTGAATGATGGAGGGTGGGTATCAGCAATGTGAAATGTCAGTTTTATGTCTCCTTAATTCTTTTCTGTAAGGATGGTGTCAATTATTTTTGTTCCATGTTTGTGTGGTGTCAGATAGCCAGTCAGTCAACGGCATTTAATGAGTGTCCACTGTGTACTCTAGGGAGCTCTAAAAGGAAACAGCACCTGTCCTTGAGGGTTTTACAATGAAATGGGAGAGATAAGGTAAACACATGAAAAAATACACAATGTTGGTCATAGAGTCTAAGGCTAGCTTTCTAATTAAAACAAACAAAAAGCAAAAGACATTTAGGTTTTATAATTTCTTTTGTTTGAAAGTTCCTAGGAAAATGTCACTTTTTCTCATGAGTATCTAGAGGACTGCCTGAACAAACACGAAGATTCGTTTTAAGCTTTTTAGGAAAATTCCTCAGATTTTTTTCAAGATTATATATTTACTTGAAAGAGAGCATGCAAGAGAGAACACTGAGTGGGGACGGGGAGAGGGAGAAGCAGACTCCCCACTGAACAGGGAGCCAGATGGCAGGGCTCAATGCAGGACCCTGGGATGGTATCATGACCTGAGCCGAAGGTAGATGGTTAACCGACTGAGCCACCCAGGCGCCCCTGAAAATTCCTCAGATTTTTAAGTCAGTATGGGGTTAGTACTATTGAACTCTTCAGCAGGGTATCTTTAAATATCTGCTCAGTTAGAACATTTTGGCTTAGGTTCCTGAATTTGGAACTGGACAGAGGGACAATATCCCTACTTTAAATGTGTTGATATTTCTGCTTTCACAGTTTTGATGTAAGCAGTTAGCTGTTGACTAAATAGAATAAGGTATAAGTGGTAGGAAAGTGAGGCTTTCTTGGTTTTTTGTTTGTTTGTTTTTCCCTTCGTCTATCAAATAGGTGAATAAAAGTTCCTGGTTTCCTCAAAGTCTGATATCTGGTCTGCTGCCAATAAGGACCACCAGCAATAGCCATATATGAAGGCTTGAGCAGTTCCTACCAAAGGCATGGTCCTAGCTTTAATTACTTTTTTAATGGTGAGTGTTTCAGGTCTGTCCTTGGTGTCTTTCTGTTTGTCATCTGGCCCATCTTCTCTGCCTTGGGTGTGTCCTTGCTCCAGTACCAATGCTTCTATCGCCCGAGCTTCCCCAGCCGGCATATTTTGGTCATGGACTGCCGTCCTGAAGGAGGTTCACCTTGTACATCTCCCTCACTCCCAGACTTGCCTATTCCTTCAGGGGGTACAAACTGACTCATTAACCCACACTGATGTGCTAACAATTTCAATAGTTTATTATGTTCTAGTACTCACATTGCAGTGGGATTTTGGAAAGTGAAAAAAATCAGTTTCTATTATTTAAACTTAAAACATTATGGGGATACCTGGGAGATCTTTCAGGGTGGAGGGCCTTGTCTGGGCCCTGAATGATTGTCCTCAGACTAGCTTTATTCTCACCATGGTGGGAAATCAGGGATTGGGCTGGTGAATGTAGGGAAGTATTTCCTATGTCCTCACAGTTCCAGGAAGGTAACTGCATCACTTCCTTCTCAATCTTCAGTGGTCTATGACAGTCAGTTTAAATTTTTCACTGTGGCCTTAAACTACGTCTGCCCCCCTGACCTCGTTTTCTACACTTTCCCCCTGATCTACTGGGTCAAAGCCTTCCTGACTTCTTTTAGTCCCTCAACCATCTGCCTTTCACTCACTCCTGGCTTGAAGAGTCCAGAAATTCTTAAGACTGGCACCTTCCTGGCATTCAAGTCTCCTATCAGATACCACCTTCTTAGAGAAGATGTCAGAACTTTCTGATCTAAACAAGTTATTTTCTACCTCCTCTGTTGTATTTTCTTTATAACCCTTCTATTTTCTAGAGTACTCAAGCTTACTTTTTCCCTGTTTATTATATTTTCTCTACCATTGGAAGCTCTTGAGGGCTGAAACTTTATCTTCTGACATGTATCTTGAGAATCCAAAACTATGCTTTATAAATTGTGGTGCTAAATGAATCTTCGATAAGAGATTATTGATTGGATAATCATAGCCACTGTGTGTTGAATTTAAGTTCCAGTTAAAAAAAGAAAAGAAAATACTTAAAATGATTGCTTCCCTGCAGACAACTTGACCCTAAGAAAGGATTACTCTATCACATTCCAACCTTCTCAAAATAGGGTGGAATGTAAGCTCTTCTGCTCTCCAAATATCTTCAGTTCTGAAGGGAAAAAAAAAAACAAAGAAATTGACAAATTATGAAGAGCTAATCACACCTATTGGGAAGAAGTGTGCAGTGGATCATAGCATAACTAAGAAATTATTAATAAATGATCACCACAGGAAGGAAGCCGAAAGAAAGGAATAAATCATTGCCCAGAAGCTTATTATGGTGAATCCATGCAATATGTCCTTTTGCTTGAAGTCTTATTTTCTTTTTGTTTCCTCCCTCCTTTCCTTCCTTCCTCTATCCCTCTCTTTTTCTTTTCTTTTCTCTTCTCTTCTCTTTTCTTTCTTTTTTCTTTTTCCTTTTCCTTTCCTTTCCTGTCCTTTTCTTCTCTCTCTCTTTTTCTTAGAACCCTTGCCTCATCCAGTTTCCAACCTTTCTCAATTCATTTCTTCAACAACCTGTCTTGTAACCTTGTGTTCATTGAGTTTCTTAACTGGGGGAACTCTCTGTCAACTTGAAAGGTAAACGATGGTACCGCATTAATTTGTATTTCTTTGATGATGTGTGAGCTGAACACATTTAGGTTTTTGACAATCTCTTCCCTGGAGTATTACCTATTCATAACCTGTCTCTCTCTCTCTCTTTTTTTTTTCCCCTATAAGAGTGTTCCTGTTTTTCTTTTTCTTTTTCTTTTTTTTTTTTCGAGATTTTATTTATTTATTTGACAGAGAGAGACAGCTAGCAAGAGAGGGAACACAAGCAGGGGGAGGGAGGAGGAAGAAGCAGGCTCCCAGAAGAGAAGCCTGATGTGGGGCTCGATCCCATAACACCGGGATCACGCCCTGAGCCGAAGGCAGACGCTTAAGGACTGAGCCACCCAGGCACCCCTCCTGTTTTTCTTAATAGAGTTCAGTGCTTAAGATCTTAGGCTTTGTGGAGTGAATTTTCTGAACCTCATGCTAGGTCTGCCACTTGCATTGGAACACCAAGGTGCAAGTTGCAGAGTGACAATATGCATGAATTCTCATCTTTAAAATGGGGAATAGTAATTATTGGTCATGTCTCAGAGTACTTCTGAGGAATAACTAGATAAAATATGTTAAGTGCTTCTAACAGTGCCTAGCACATAGTTTATGATCCAAAATGTTATCTGTTATTATTAGTTATTTAAATATTAAGAATAATATTCCTTTATAGGTGATTTAACAAATTTTTTTTTCATTTGACTTTTGCCTCTTTTCTTTCATCTGAGGTTTTGACTTTCAAATATGTTAAATTTTAGGTGGTCAGATTTGTTGATCTTTTTGTTTTTCTCGAAAGCTTTTATGTTCAGAAAGATTCCCTCTACCCCAATTTTAGAAAGAATAGGTTTTCACACACTGTTTGTAATTTTCATATCCCCTTTACTATCCTCAATCTCCTGATGTCTAACTTCAGTCTTCTCTACTATTTTTTATTCTCACTTACTTTTACTTTTAACTGTGGTAAAGTCTACGTAGTATATTTTTTACCATCTTAATAATTTTTAAGGGTACAATTCCATAGTGTTATGTACTTTTGTGCAACCTATTGCCAGAATTCTTCATTGTGCAACACTTAACTTCTATACTCATTAAACAACTCCTTTCTATTCCCCTGCAGGCACTTAACTGGCTGAGCCACCCAGGTGCCCCAAGCGTTCCCAAAGCTTTAATTTACTGCTTAGTGTTGTTTTAAAAATTATGGTGTGGCCATAATTCAATTATTGATTGATAAATTAACTCAACAATGATTAATTGAATACTTACAATGGTCAGGCAATGTTTTGGGATAAAAAAAATTAACATGATTTTTGCCTTTGAGGACTTGACTAACTTAAGTGGAAACATGGACCTAGATGGTAAGAGTTACAATACAGTGTAAATAAGGTATAAAATATTATTCGAGTTTTGGTCTAGTTAATATGTCAGGGACTTTCAGTTGCCATTTTCCTTGTCATGAGAACAGTTTTCTCACATGCTCAAGGCTGATTTCTAATGGTAAGGGAATTAGGTTGGAATGAGATAGGAGCTGACTTCCAGCAAACACTACTGTGAGCTTCACATTTCACTTTACTTTAGTCCATTATCAGGGCTATTATCTAGTTCAGAAATTGATATGCTGAAAACACCCTAGTTTCTGCTCTTGCATCTTAAAGTAGAAAGATCAGATACTATTTCCGTTAGTTGTCTATCTAAGGATACCATATAGGCTATTCCCTTGATGGATTTAGTTTCACCACTGTACACTGAGTTTTTCTTAAGGAGGAAGCAGCTGGAATGAACAAAGAGTTGAATTCTGAGATTCTGAGGACAATGGCATTTGTTAGCAATTTGTAGCAGGTAAAGGAGTATAATCCCTAAAGTACTTCCTCCTATGTGTCCTCATAGTTCTACTTTATTGTATCCTTCCTCTTACCTCCAACCAACACTGCTTCCCACCACGAAATGAATGACTAACTTACACATGTTTACCTGCAGATTTAAATACAAATAAAGAGAAGGGATTCCAGTGATTATTTGGTACTTCCCCTGCCCTTTAAATAGGAGTTAACTAACCCATTCCAGGTAAATGTTTATGTATCTTAACAAATATCCCTAGTGAAGAAATTCTATAACTTGTTCCATTATTCAGAAGTCCTGAAGTCTGATTTGCAATGAAAAATAAACTAGAAAGCTGAAGAATTTATGTAACTCATATTTAAAACACACTTGACTGAATTAGTTGGATGTTCCAGAGTACAATAGATACACATATAAAAATTTTATTGAAGTATGCCTTAAATTTATAATTTGTCCATTAAATCTGTCAATTCACAAGCACTTATTAGGTATGGGTAATGCATCAGGCAATATAGTAGTTACCGTGGGTACCTAGGTAAGATAAAGATAATCTTCATCTTAAAGGAATAGACTCATTGGAGAGAAAGACCTGTAAACAAAGAATTACCACACAATTTGATAAAAACATAGGGAAAAAGGTGAAGTAGTCATTAGGACAGGAATGAAGCAGTTTTAGGAAAGACTTCCAAAGGAGAAGGTGCTTAATAGAATTGTATCTGAAATATTGGCTGCTCAAAGTATGGTTTGCAGACCAGAGAATTTGCACTGTCTGGGAGCCTGATAGAACTCTAGAATCTCAGTTCCTGCCCTAGACATACCAAATCAGAATCTGCATTTTGATAAGTTTTCCTAGGGATTTGTATGACATTAAAGTTTGAATAGTTTTGCCTTAAAGGATTCCCAGTAATTCTCAGGTGGGTATGGAGGAAGGGAAGAATATTCTTTGGAAATGGAAACAGTATGTGTAGAGGGACAATCCTGAGAGGCACTCTCTCTAGTAGCAGACTCTGAGACAAGGATTTGAGTATAAGCAGCCTATTTGGGAGGAAGATCTGGTAGTGTAGTGGGAGGTGAGACAAGGAAGATGAGAACAACTGTATTTTTCTAGAAAGTAATCTCTGTGAGCAACTGGAAATTAGTGTCTTAGGAGAAAGCTGGGAAAGAGTGTGGCATATAATTTGGAGTTATTCATAAATTCCAGTTATTCTATGGTTGAAAGATGCCAGGTGATGTTAATTCTCCAGGATTTTAGACTTTCCAGAGACATGGGCTCTTTGGACTCTGGCCTCCAGGAAAAGCCTTCAGGCAAAGAGTTGTAGGTGAACGCCAGCAGGTTGGTGTTCACATAAATAGGGAGTGCTGAGGGGGTTATAGGTGGGCACCAATGGTGACTGCTATAGGGAACAAGGCATGAAACAGCACTATAGGACATACTCAAGGAATTGCTGTTTATTCAGCATTCTAAGAATGCAGAAATTTAACATGTAAGTATCTGGATCCAAGGCTAACTAGATACATTGGAGCCAAATCTCAAAGGGCCTCATGAGGAAGATAGACTAAGAAAGTTGAGTTTCATTCTGTGGGCCATTATGTAGTTTTTAAATTGAATATCATGACAGGAATTTCATTTTTAGACAGATTGTTTGGGAGGCAGTTGAGAGAATGGAAGGAAGTCCATGGGATTGAAGGCAGAGAGGCCAGTAAGAATTTTATAGCCCTAGGTGCAGTTCTGTAGTTATGGTATCCCATTAGCATACTAGATCAATCAATATTTCTACCAAGCTTCTATATTCAAGGCAGTTTGCAATGGTCTATGTGAGATACAAAGTATTGTCTGTTTCTTTTCCTTTGATTAAAATAATCTATTCAAACTGAAGTCTAGTCCATCTATTAGTGCCATGGTTGTATGTTAGTAAGGGTTGGTGTATTTGAATTCAGCATGGATTTGTGCATTGCATAGGTCTTGAATGCCCTAGCCAATGCCTAGTGTCATCCATTGGTTTTTAACAGAACAATAGTTCTGAGAGCACAGGACGCTATTTAATAATTTTTCCTACCAAATGGAACTGTAAATAAGCTCCCAATTAATGAATATGTTAATAATTTACCCTGCTCATGGACCTAGTCACATTTTATTTATGATCATTGCCACATTGCCTATTAATGAGAATTTTTGGTTATTACTGTATTCATATCAAAGTGTTGCCTACCATTTCTCTTAGTTGAGATAGGTAGAACTTTGTTTTTAAGCCCAAGGACTTCATAATCCTAATCTTAATTTTATTGTTGCCTGGAAGGTAATATTTTGGCGTGTGCCCAAAATATCATATTTTTCAGATTTTATTTCAATCACTGAAATATATTGAAAAGCCTCATTCTATACACTGACATCATTATAAAGATGTGATGTTGCTTAAAGTAATCACTGACTTTATTAAACCAGACTTCTTTGTTTACATCAGTTGGGATTAACTTTTCCCCACTCATCCTTAATTTGGATTCTTTGATTATTTTCGCTGTTGATGTCTTGGTCTTCTTAGGGCTATAAGTCTTCAATTCACAAAAAGACTTGATTAATACAATGGCTAGTGTTGTATCTGGTATTAAAGATAAGAATTTCTTAGCCTTTAGTTTATTCTTTATGTTAACACAGTGAAAACTTATTGGGGAGATTCAAAATGATAAAGTTATCTATACTCAAAATGAGAAAGACAATAAACAAGATGCTGAAATTGAGTCCAAATCTTCCAAAATCACCAAAGCTATCTGATAAGAAATTTATCTTCTTTGAGCTGCTTCAGTTTAAAATAAGCTAGCTATTAATGAGTCATGACCCATTCTCTGTTCATTTGTCCTCTCATCTTGCTATGGCAAGGATTCAACAAATACTGATTATTATCAAAGCGGTTTCACTCTCCATTGGAAATTTTGCCACAGTAACATGTTGTTTCTGTTTTACACTCATTTATGGCAACTTTATCTATGGTGGGCACCAGAGGGGGCCAGTTGGATTTATCTGTTGGCTTATCTTACGTTGGTCTGAAAAATGAAGCTACCTAAAGATTGCACAAACTGATCTGATGCAGTGGGAAAGTCCACAGGAGGACTTAAGCAATAGATCAAGTTTTAAATCAATTGTTTCTTTTTAAATGATCTTAAAATGCTTGACTCAATTTCTCTGAGTGGTCATTTGAATATACTCATCTAGTGAGACACTAAAGGAACCTGATAAAAAGAGTAAATTTTGCAATCTGGGTTCATATCTGTGAGGTAAATACAGATTTATTGCATAACCTTGATTAAGTTACTTACATTCTCAAGAGTGAGACAGTGGACAGTAATGTTCATATTGTGAGGATTAAGTGCTATAAAGTGATTGTCATAGTCATATTTTTGTGGCTTCATAATTGGGGAAAAGATACGTATCTGTGGATAGCTTTACCATTTTATAATGAGAAAAAAATTCTTTTGGGTATTGATGCAAGGATCCTTTCTCTTCATAATTTCTAAATTTCCTGTAAGTTTCCATTCTCTTTCACTCAAGCCTTCCTTTACTCTGGTTATGCAGTATTTATGCTGCGGGCATTATGGGTTAGCATTACTGCTGTGCACACTTTTCCATTTAATTTTAAAGTTCCATTGTTCTATGACATTAAGATTGCTATCAGTATTCAAAGGGCAATGAGTCAAAGACACTGGAGCATAACATATTTTTCTCCCACCATTTTAGAACCTCATATTTATCCTGAAGACCAGGAAACACATCTTTCTTTCTCTTCCCAATGTTGGTTGAACTTTGAAATTTTTATTTTCTCAGTACAATTTGTAACATTGATGACTAGCCTTAAACTTGGCAAAAAACGTTTTCCCTTCTTTTTTACTTTTGCTGAAGTGAGCCCTTTCGGACATCTGTAGGTCAGTTCTTGTTGGAGAGCTGATAACAGTGGAAGAACCTGGACCTTGGAAATAACTCTGTATCAAAAGAAGTCAAGCAGCAAACGTCAGGCAAGAACATGAATCCTGATGCTCAGACAAGCCCCAGGCAGGCCTTCTATAGAATCTGAGAAGCCAGTCTCTAGGGGGAGGGAGAACATTGTGTTCTTGTGATGTCACCCTCTCCTGCTGCTCAGGACAGCACAGACATACTCTAGTGGAAGTCAGCCAGTGCCCAGGTGAAAGAAGATAGGTAAAACGTTTTAGGGTGAAAATAGGAAACATGATAAATGGAGATAATTTTGGAAATAAAGTGTTTTCTTAATGTTAGTAGTTGTAAACTAAAGATTGTCGTTTGAGCTGGATATAAAATGGAGTTTTTGGTAGTAATCCTTTCACAGTTGAATTGCCTCTACCTAAATAGAAGCTTCATCAAGGCAGTTGTTTTTAATTTTCATTTTTGGAGTCATCATTTTTCTTCTTAAATTAAAACTCCTTAAAGTGATAGCCTTAGAATGATAGGGGAGTAAAGAAGTCATAACAGAATATTCTCACAGAATAAAAACAAAACACCTTTGATAATGCGGTATTAATGAAGGTTGGACGAGAAACCTTTCAATCAGCTTCAGGTTTTCTCCCTGTTTGAATCATAGGGTTGGCATTCAATTGATGAAGGAGCAGTATGACAGTAAGCTAAACACAAATATCTGCAGATTCATTCTTTCCTTCACTTACCACCAGCCAATTATCCCTTTACAAAATGGTGTTTACCTCAACATTTATACGTCTTTGCAATAATGGGAGGATATTATGATTCATGTCTGTGATAGGATTTTAGTCTCCTGGTTTTAAGATTGCCCATCAGGACAGATATTGTAAGATCTCACACTCACAAGGCACCTGAGTTCATTGTTGAGACCCACTGTGAAAGCTTGCCATCGTTATTCCAGCATTACGCAGAGTTCTTGTTTGTGTGAAGCCACAGAAAGCAGAATTGAATTCCTAAAGAACTAGACATAGTGTGCAAAGCCTGATTACTCTTTTTGAAAGCTGGTCCAGACTGGTAGAAGCTTTTAAAATTTTTGTATTTAAGATTAATTTTAATTAAAAAAATATTAGGAGCACTTGTTCTGGCCATTTTGAACCAAATCATTTCTTTTGGGAACATTAATGGCTCCAAGGTAGAAGGAGAAAAATGAGGTACTTGCTTGTGTGATTATGGAAGAAACATTATGTTTTGAGAACGAGAGCCCAGAGGTAATTACTTCTCTTGAAGAGAAGAGGGAGTATGCCACTTTGGCACACTTCACAAGCCAATGAAATATCTTAACAAAACAAGTTGCCTTAGAAATACCACTTTATGTGGAATATATAAGTTCAGATTTCAGAGACAGACCTTACCTCAACTTTTTCTGCTTTCCTACTTTCTATCCTTATAAGTTTCTCACCTGTAAATAAGAAAATACTCCTTAGCATATTAGGTTGTCATTAGCACAGGTTATGGAAAATCCTGTGAGCAATACTGTATGTATTAATACTCCCAGGACACACACTGGGGCTACCCGGGAATCAGATTTAATAGCACACCTGACCTTGGGTGAGTCATCTAGTCATGCTTTGTTGGTTTCCTCATCCATAAAGTGGTGATGGTGATACTATCTACCTTGCTGGCATTCTACAAATATTACTGAAATGGCAGTTGGTTAGCCCTTTGGAGGAACATGCTATTAAAAAATGCCTTTATTGCCATCTGTTTGGGGCACAGAACTCTTCTCACAGTCTGGAGCTATTGTACCTGTACACATGTCCTTGAAGCTTGGAAAGGAAAAGAATGTGGAATCCTGAAGGAGAGCTCAAGTTTAATTATTTAATTATGACAAGGCAATGCATGGATTTGTTGATGGAGAAATACCACCTTTGTATATGGTAACAGTCATCCACAAATGAAACTAAATAAAAATAAGTTATATCCCCATCATACCCAAAGAAATAAAATTAAAACTAGCCCAGAAAAGAGCCAATATGCATATGTATTGAGGGGAATGATTAATTATCCACCCTACCCTTCAACATGTCCTGATCAAGAATGCCTAGGTTATTCTCACATGATCTGCTTATAGTCAACTCACGTTCATGGCCATAAGATTCTCAAGAATTTTCATTAGAAACCACCACTGAAATCAAGAGAATTACAGTTTGAATGAGAAATAGAAGAAAAAAAACCCTAGAAATTACCGTTATTTCCGCTTCAGTTTCTCTCCAAGATGTTGATGTGCTAAGTGTTACTTAGCAGAAGGCATTGTGGGCATGGAAAAACATTATCAATCTGTCTGAAATTCTGCATCAATGAAAATAGTAACTTTCTTAGAATCCTGTGGTTTGAAGACCCCCTTTCACAAAATGTCTGCTCATGGAAATAATATCTTTTGAGGAATGTGTACTAAGATAGGAACAATAGGTCAACATATTTTAAAGTCAATTAAGATGACAAGAAGTGATCAAAGGTCCCTGTTTTTACATGACCAAGCCAGGAATAAAGAGTCAATGGTTCCCCAATTCTTTTTTTTTTTTTAAAGATTTTATTTATTTGACACAGAGAGAGAGACAGCCAGTGAGACAGGGAACACAAGCAGGGGGAGTGGGAGAGGAAGAATCAGGCTCCCAGCAGAGGAGCCTGTTGCGGGGCTCGATCCCAGGACTCCGGAATCACACCCTGAGCCGAAGACAGACGCTTAACATCTGAGCCACCCAGGTGCCCCCACAATTCTTGTCACACATCTTGTCCCCATCTTTTCCACCTTAACTTGCACATACATACTTAAATAAGTCAATAAAATTAGAAAAATGTACCCATTTCTACTGAATTCCCCAAATGAGCAACTCAGGCCATTATCAGCTCTGCAATCACCTAGCAAGTATGCTCTCTGGTAAAAAGAGTGGAAAGGAAGAAGGCTCCAAAATTGCTCCGCTGTCTGGGTAGACTCAAGTGGCACAGGATGGGAGTTTCAGTCTGCATACCCTAAAATCTATCTGTGTGTGTGTGTGTGTGTGTGTGTGTGTGTGTGTCTGTTGAGATTACTCACTGGTTTAGAAAACTGTCAGTGCTTACAAGTAACTCTTAAGGACGGTTAACTAATGACTCAGTTTGCCTATGTATGTTTTCCCAGTGGCAGAATTGTTGGCACCTGCTTGGCTTTTTAAGTAAACCCAGAAAATGGATGTTAAAGCCTTCTGGTGATTCAGCAGTGGGTGGAAATGTTATTGCTGTGCTAGAAGGATTTGTTTCTATAGGCAAAGAGCTTTTATGTGTTTTTCTGGGTTATTTAATAACTTAATATGAGTTCATAGAGGCCATTTATTTATGCTTGTCTGTAGCTGAAACACACTAACCTGTTATATAAACATTGGAAGAGTCTTACATGTTGCTGTTTCATACTTTTGCATCTTACACACTGAATCAGGAAAATCTTCATATTCAACATGTTTTGAGGGTTGACCTTCACATAAGATTTAACTGCACACTTAAAAAAAAAAATTGTCCCCTTTCCACTCTTCTCACTTTTCTCCCAGAAGTTTGAATCCTCATCCCATGGTAAAATTACATTTGGTACCAACAAGTCCAGCTGGCAGGGCATCTTACCCAATTTAATCCACAGATATAATTCTGCATTTGAATAGCTGAGGTAAACACAGTCTATTGCTAGCATAAGGTACAGTCATTGCAACGCAGGCAATCATTAAATCAAAGATAATTTGTGGTTCTTAACACCAAAACAAGGTGTATGAAACTTTTTGAACTCCGCAATCAAAAGGAACCAAAAACACCCACAAGTCTAAATGTTAGCATCCTGAAAACTTTGAGGATCAAGCTGGTGTTGGCTCCTTTCCCAGTCATACTGCACTACATAATTATTATGTAAATAGAAGAAGAAGAAGAAGAAGGAGGAGGAGGAGGAGAAGGAGGGGGAGGGGGAGGAAGAAGAAGAAGAAGAAAGAAGAAGAAGAAAGAAAAGAAAAAGGAAGAAAATGTTTCACAAGCCTTGTAGGCAGAAATTAATGTGAGAAATTCTTAAAATATACCAGTTTCATAAAACAGTCTATCCGCCCACAGGACCCTGGGTCCTATGGGTGTAATTGTCTCAATGAAATAAAACCATTTAAAGCATCTATGTGTTTTGTTAGGTGTTTAACAGAGCAAATTAAATTGGCATACTTCTCATTCTATAATAACTTAAAAATCAAAGACAGAATTAAAAATTAAGGTCACGATCTTAAAAAGAGAAATAGTCCTAAATTGGGAGTAAGAAAAATCATTTTTTCCGTACATTCACTCCACACATTCTGAACAGCAGTTCTACCTTTTGGACCCCATGGTCCGCAACAGTGTTGTGAACAGACTGGACTACATTATCACCTACATGCTTTTTAGTTCTAACAGTCTTAAAAATCCTCTAGAGCCATACATTGTAGAAGAGAGCATTTTTGCATTAAAATATAAAGTAGTTCTAGATTTTACAGCAAGACATAGAAAAATAGTATTGTGGAAGGAGGGATAAAGTAGAGGAAAAAAGAGAATTCCTCAGCAATGATTTCTAAAGATAAAGTTAATTAAGTTTGACTTGTGGAACAATCCAAAAAAAAAAGAAAAAAGAAAAAAGAAAAGAAAATTCCACTTACCATAACATCAAAAAGAATAAAATACTTAGGAACATATTTAACAAAAGAAACCCAAGGCTTTATTACTGAAAACCATAAAACGTCACTGAAAGTAATTTTAAAAGACCTAAAAAAATATCCTGTGCTAAGGGATTGGAAGACTTATTATGGTTAAAATGATGGCATTTCCCCAGTAGTTCTACAGATGCAATGCAACCTCAATCCAAATGCCAGCTGTCTTTTTTTGCAGAAATAGACAGGCTGTTGCTAAAATTTGTGTGGAAATGAAGGTATATGTTTGGGGGGCACTTTTAGCCCACTAACCCCAGCAATTCCACTCATAGGTATATATCCAAAAGAAACAAAAGCATAGGTACATGCAAAAATTTGCACACAAATGTTCGTATCTGCTTTATTCATGATAGTGCAAGAGTGGAAACAGTCAAAATGTCCATTACGTTTTGGAATGTATTAGCAAATTGTGGTATAGCCAGATAATAGAATATCGTTTGTAGAAAGGAATGATACTGAAACGCTACAACATGGGATGAACCTGGAAAACATGATGCTACATAAAAGAAGCCACAAACAAAAGGCTCTATGTCGTAGGATTCCATCCATATGAATTTTCCAGAATAGGCAAATCTATAGAGACAAAAAGTGAACGAAAAGTTTTCCAGGAACTGAGAGAAGGACTAGGGATTAACTGCTAACAGATGTGGGGTTTCTTACTGGGGTGATGAAAGTACTCAGTGTGATAATTGTACAAATTTGTGAATATCTAAAGACTACTGAATTGCACACTTTAAAAAGGGTGAATTTTATGGTATGTGAATCATATTTCCATAAAGATGTTATTTAAAAAACAGGATTGTGGTTTTACAAAGAAGTTAACTACTTTCATGCCTACACTTCAGCCTGGGCAAAAAAACAAAACAAAACAAAAATTATTGTATACTTCAGTCAGAGCAGATCATGGCAGTCAACCCAGCTAACCTGAAGATCTTGGTCATATGCAGACCAGTTGACTTTAATGAGTTTTGTAGTTATAGCGCTCAATAAATGTGTTAATATTTTTATTAACTGTTAATTATAAAATAAGCCATAAAGCTGAGTTTCACCTAAAAAGCCTCACAAATGAGTCTTGTGGCTAGAAACCAGTCACCCCAGCTTTCTGAGCATTTCATGTCCCACAGTAGGTGATAAGCATTCTTTCATTTTCCTCTCCTTTCTTCGAGATCTTAAATACTTCTCTGGGCTGAATGTTTGTATGCCCCCAGAATTCATATGTTGAAGCCTGGGTCCCCAGTGTGATGGCACTTAGAGACAAAGCATTTGGGAGAAAATTAGGTCATAACAGTGGAACCCTAGTGAATGGGAGTAGTGCTGCCCTTTTAAGAAGAGAGAGGAGGGGGTAAAATCTCTCCCCTATATGAGAATACAGCTAGAAGTCTGTCTGCAAACCGGGAAGAAGGCTCTCATCACTAGGAACCGAAGTGATCATGGACTTCCCAGCCCCCAGTACTGTGAGAAAAACATGCTTGTCGTTTTAGCCACTCAGTCTAATTGTTATAGTAGCCCAAGCTAAGACGAATGCCTTATCCATAGATGAAGAGAGATGGACAAGACTGAACTGCAAAGGCCTTTTTTTTTTTTTTTTGTCTCTTGGATTGTCTAGACCATAAGTTTTTTTTATTCAATTTTGCAAAAGCTCTTGGTTCAAGAGTTTACCCTATCATTGTTTGACAGTGTTACCTGGGGAAAAATTTGGCCAAGTCATATTTTCTGTACACAGGAAATTAGAATATTTCTGAGGACATAAGTTTTCCTGGCAGGATTTACTTCTGTAGTCTTCTGTTAACAAGCATTGACGCATGGACAAGGATATACAACTTAGAAAATATTGCCATGGGGCATGTAAATAGGGTCTAGAAGTCTCTTCTAATGGTTTATTCTTTCATTTGTTCAGTTTTAATAGATGTCGTTTAAATACTTACTACAGGTCAGCCACTGGGAAAGGTGTTAAACAATAAAGACGAGATCAGACAGTGTGCCTGGTGAACCTGCCAGTTGTCACCATTATGTTGGACCATATAAAACAATCAGAGCACGGCTCTTATTTATGGTTTTCCAAATACTACTTGTTTAAGAATAAATTAGTCTTGTAATATTTCTGCCCTATGGTCATATGGTCATTTTTCATTGCAAACCTTTCAGTTCAGGAATTAGACTCATCAGTGGAAAGTAGTCATCGAATTTCCAAATGCTAATTAAGGCCAAACTCCTCTTTCTCAGCTGAAGCTTATTTTTGCCCAGAAGAGCCTAGTGAGAAAGTAAGAGTACAGTTGGTTCTGATGTCATTTCAAATGGAATTCTTTTCTTGATTTGATTTTGTATTATTCATTGCTAATAAATAAGAAATACAATTGGTCTTGTATATTGATTTTGTATCCTGCAATGTCGCTGAATTCATTTATTACTTCTAATGTGGATTTCTTAAGACTTTCTTTTTATACATGAGATCTCATAACCTATAGATATAGTTTTCTTGCCAATCTAGGTGCCTTTTATTTCTTTTTCTTTCTTTCTTTTTTTTCTTTCTCCCTCTCTTTCTTCCTTTCTTTCTTTCTTTCTTTCTTTCTTTCTTTCTTTCTTTCTTTCTTTCTTTTTTTGTCTAATTTCCTTGGCTAGAACCTTTAGTGCAAAGCTGAATGGAAGAGCAAGAGTAAATAATCCTTGTCTTGTTCTTCATCTTAAGGAGAAAACATTCCATTTTTCAGTTTTAAGTGTGATGCCAGCTGTTGATTTTTTTTTTTTAAGAGATCCCCTTTATAAGCATAAGGACATTTCTTTCTCTTCCTTAGTTTGTTGAGTGATTTTTATCATTAAAGTGTCAGATTTTTGTCAGATGTTTTTCTGCATCCATTGGGATGATAGTATGTCCTTTTTTCCCAACATTCTGCCAGTATGGTGTATTGCATTGATTTGTGTTTCAAATTAAAATTGCATTACTTTTTATATGTTGCCATGATTGGGTTGCTGGTATTTTGTTGAAGACTTTTGCATCTATATTAACCAGTGATTTGTTTGTGGCTTTCTTTTCTTGTGATGCTTTGACTTATTTTGGTATCAGGCTAATACTGGCCTCATAGAATGAATTGGGAAATGTCTTCATGTCTTTATTTTTCTTTTTGGAAATGTTTTGAAGGATTGGTACTAATTTTTCTTTAAATACCTAGAAGATTAATTAGTAAATCACCTGGGCCTAAATTTTTCTTTGTGGAAAGTTCTTTTGATTCTTCTTCTTCTTTTTTTTTTTTTTTTATCTTATAAAGGTCTATTCAGATTCTCTATTTCTTCTTGAGTCAAATTTGAAAATTTGTGTATTTCTGGGAATTTGTCCATCCAGGTCATCTTACTTTTGGTATATAATTATTCCCAGTATTTCATTATAATTTTTTTTAACTCTGTAAGGTCAGTATTGTTGTCCCCTATCTCATTCCTGATTTTAGCAATTTGAATCTTCATTTTTTCTTGGCCAGTCTAATAAAAGTTTAGTGAATTTTGTTGCCATTCAAAGGATGTTTCATGATGATTTCATTCATCTTATCTATTTTCTTATTATTTTTAAATTTATTTCCAGTTTAATCTTTATTATTTTTTTCCTTCTGCATGCTTTGAGTTTAGTTTGCTCTTCTTTTTCTTATTTCTTAAGGTGGAAGTTTAGGTTATTAATTTGAGATTTTTTAATATAGGCATTATAGCTATTAATTTCCTTCTAAGCACTGTTTAGTGGCATCTCATAGGATTTTGTATGTTATGTTTCCATTCACTCAACATTTGCTAATTTCCCTTGTGATTTCTTCTTTGACCCCTTGGTTATCTGAGGGTGTGTTATTTAATTTCACATATTTGTTAATTTCCCATATTTCCTTTTGTTGTTGATATCTAATTTCATTCCCTTGTAGTTGGAGATGATACTTTGTATGATTTAAAGCCTTTAAATTTACAACTGAATTTTATGAGAAGGGTAAAATGAAGTCTCTCCATTGAACATGTGACTTTGATCTGAGCTCCTAGGAAGATAGAAAGACATGTTGACATCCCAGAAGAAGGAAAAAGCCTGGTGTTTTCAAGATTTGAAATAAAGCTGGTGAGGCTGTATTAGTGGGCAAGAAGAGGCCTAGCAGTGGAATATGCAATGGAAAAAGCAGATGGATTGTGGGGAGTGGGCAAGACCACAGATGTTGCAGATTTATGGTTTGATGAGAATAATGGCTCAGGCTGAAATTGGCTTATTTTTGTTCCAATTAGTAAGCATTGAAAGAGTTACACATAAATTTTGGGAATCTTGATGGTGCAAGAGTATATAACTTCTCAAAATCTACTTAATTTCTAACATACATACACCTGAAGGTGGGTAGTCTCAGAAGTGAGGAAAGAGGGGTAAGAATCCACAATCTAGGGTTCTCCATCTTTCAGGATGATGATGGTACAAGGATAGCAACAACATCATGTGAAAAATAGGCTCAAGGTTAGTACGTCTAGTATCAGGAGAGATTGTGGAAGACTTTGGAATGGCCAAAATGATAAAAGATTAGTAACACGTCCTGACTAGATTACTTATCCAGATTCTCTCAGCCTTTTATTGTCATTGAGCTATTTTTAAACTGTGTAAATTGCAGATAACTGATAGCAATGCGATTGATTACTTTCCACATGTAAATGAATTCTGTTGAGTGACAGAAAATTGATCCACTTACCACCTCCACACCAAAAAAATAATTTTGCACTTATTTGTAAAATCGTTTCAGCATTCCTGATTAACCCATGTAATGTGGTGGTTTGAATTCTTCTTTGAACCAATTGTGACATCTTGTTTTCTATTAACAAATGAGTTAAAATCTTTTGCATGTGTTCATCTTATATTATTATGGATCATGATTTTACTTTTTAGAAAACTTATCCATTAAATTGGAAAAAACCATCATTCTGTCCCATTGATATTTAGTCCTCAGGGACAATTTGTGGTAAATATCACACACATCTTGTCAAGAGCAAAGAATTCATTCTCGTGATTTCTCTAACAGACATCTTGTCTTCTTGGACCATTGGCATTTAGCTCTGAGTTTGGAGGCCACAATTATATTAAGCAGTCCATATGGCCCTAACCCCCATTTCCCTGGTTGGGGTTCTCTGGAACTTTTTTACCATTCACCTTTATCCAGAGACTAATTGAGGTACTCCTACCTTCCATCTTAAGGAGTACCTCGCCTTGGTTTTGAGTAGAAGTTTATGTTGATTTATTGCAGGCAAGGAGAATCTGACTGCTGATCAGTGCCATTAACACAGGACACTCTTGCAAAAGCTCCTTCACTTGCTGGTTGGTCTTCGTGAAGTCTTGTATATCTAATTTTCCTTATGGATCTTATAAGATTATTTCAGTTTTCAGTCTCTCAAGATTTGTAGCAGCTGAGGTGTTTTGGTGGCAGCTATGCTTATAAAATAAACATGTCCACGTGTAACTGTGATAAAGGCATGATGTTTGGAAAGACCAGGTGTAAAAACAATTGATTTATGACTATCTGGAGAAGTTCTTGACCTAGAATTGAACTACATGAAACCAAATCTTTCTCTGTAATTAGTTCATTTTTCTTTATTTTAGTTTTTTTTCAGCTGTGGAACCAAGTTAGTTGTTTTTGCATCAAAATGCAGTTCTGCAATTCTTAATGAATCCAAAATTTCTCTCTGTTGTGTTGGGATAAACCCAACGGACAAAGCTAAACGATGTGACCTGTAACAAATTGTGAAATTACACTGAGTTTTTTTCCCCCAAAAATACTACTAGATGCTTATAAAATCTTCCATGATGAGTAACTAATAGAAAGACTGAGTATCCTAAAAAGATTATTTTTAATGATGTGACAGCAATACATTTGGAAAGATTTTTTCTTATTTAAGCAGTAAAGTAAAACCTAAATGAGCAGGGTGCTAGAAATCTCCCTACTTAAGGAATCTGTTATCAGAGTAATTTTATTTTCATTGATCTGGAAACCTAAATAAACAATCAAACTATGTTATTATGTCAATTTAGGGGAACATTCTATATATGTTTGATTGTGTGTAATTGAAAATTGAGTGTCATAACAAATTTGTAGGGGCTGCATTAGATCCATTATGAAGGAATCTCCCATTATCATATGTATTGAACTTTTAAGTGATATATATTTTCAAGTTTTTTTTTTCCCGTTACTACTTCAGTTTTTATTTAGAGCCCTGGAAGGTAGAAGAAAGAAGAGGTAGAATTGCTTGTCCCAGTTAGCTCTCTGACTATTGGCTGTCATCACTGGAAAATTAATGAAGATGTTGCTTTCCTTTTTTCTATCTAGATGCATATGTGGATGTTAAAGTACAGAGTAACCACTTGGGACTTACAGAAGGAGTCATAATACTGTTCAAGATGTTGAGGTCACCAAGATCTGGTGGAAACAAAGGGCTAAGATGATGATAGGCGGAAGAAGCAGATAAATGGCCAGGAATGGTCACCCCCAGGCTTAGATTGATGTTGGTGGAAGCCAAGATTCTTTGTAGACAGACATTAAAGAACAAGAAATCTTCTCTGTTCTCAACATTCTGGGAATAAATCACTGTGCACAGGAAGATAAGACTAAACCAGATCAGTCTGTTAATAGTAAGATCAATAATTCTGTTGTTGTTTAATATTCTGATCAGAAATCAATAAAATTCTAGTGTGAGTGATTGACAGCTAGGGAAAGAGGCAGGGTGACTATGAAATCTACATTTCAAAAAATCAATTACCAAAATGAAAAATTAAATTCTAATTTCAAATGTCAGACTAAAGACATGTTATCAAGATTTCCTCCCATGACCTAATTAACAGAAATAGTAATAACACTAAGGAGGTGTTATTCAACAAAAATAATGAACTGGAGAATGGTTTATCAGTGAACATAACATTTTTAAAAATCTATGGAATTTAATGACACCCTGGTGGCCTAGTCAGTTGAGCAGCTGACTCTTGATTTTGGCTCAGGTCATGATCTCAGGGCTATAAGATCAAGTCCTACATCAGGCTCTGCAATGGGCATGGAGCCTGCTTAAAATTTTCTCTCTGCCTTTGCCCATCCCCTCCCACTCTCTCCCTCTCCAAAAAAAATAAAATAGGGCCACCTGCGTGGTACAGTCAGTTAAGCTTCCAATTCTTGGTTTCGGCTCAGGTCACGATCTCACCGATCATGAGATCAAGTCCCGTATCAGGCTCAGTGTTCAGTGGGGAGTCTGCTTGGATTCTATCCCTTTGCCCCTCCCCCTGCTCTCCCCCCCACACACACAAATTAAGAGCTCTTTTAAAAAATTCAAAAAAATAAAAAATAATTTAAAAAATCTATGGAATTCAGAAAGTAGAAGAAGAGGTGGTGACTGATGATTTGAGTAAAGGAAACCATAGTCTAGAATACCCTTGAAGGCAACTAGAGTCAAAGAGACATCTGATCTCTATTTGATAGCGTCCCAGAGGCACTGCAGGTTCAGAGAAGTGGTCCCCTAGCATAATGGTCAGCTTTTCTCCGACTCAATTTAAAACAAAGTTTGTCAGTCAACATGCCCAGCAACTCACATAGGGCACCTAATAAGTCTTTCCAATGCCAGTCTTATACATGAAACAGCAACAAAGGCTCACAGAAATTTGAGGAAAGCCTGCAACACAAGAAAGAGTAGATGAAACTTGCATCAGAGGAAACAGGAAAATTCCTAAAAATGAAAAAAAACACCCCAAACTTAAATTAGGCCTTAGAGATAGCTATAAAGATACTGTGTGTGTAAAATGAGATCAGCATACTGTGAAGAGTGAGCAGTGAATTCCATTCAAGATGGCAGACTTATGAACCCTTATCTCTTCTTCTTCCTGTCTCAGTAAAAATGATAGTAAATGATAGAAAAAGATGTAAACCTACAAAAAGACAGTGGCTTGTATCCACTAGAAAATAGATTAAAACATGTTTTTGGAATCTAGGGGGAAACACAGAATGCTGGAGAATAATGAAGCTGAGTTATAAGATCACAAGTTAGAGAAACTTGAGTTATTATTAATGTGCCCCCAGTGAGGCTTGGGGAACATGAGTCTTAATAGATTATTGCAGAAGTCTAGGAGGAAGGCCATGAGAGCCATGACAGTCCATAATTCTATAAAAACCATAATATATGTTGGTAAATTCAACTGAAGGAACTAATGGAGAGGTACTTACAAAAAAGGCAGTAATTAGAGATTAGCCCTTGAGAATTTAGTTTGGGAAGAAGAATCACTTCTTCCAAATATTAGCTAAATAAATGCATGGAGGATGGATAACATGTTATGAGATCACGGACTAAGAATCAGGTAAGCTCAGATAAGTTGGGGATTTAAGAAAAGTGGTAAATGTTTAAAACAGCCATTGAGGGAAAAGTATAAAGGAACTGAGAAGATGAGAAGTTATTGTTCAGTCACAGTGAGATCTCAGCTGGATCATAATGCAGCAAATTGCACAGCGTTTTTCTTCTGTCCTGCTCAGATGCCGTGAGGATTAGCACGGTGCAGGTTCAGATGGCCAGGTCATACTAGAGTGCTTGTGTAAGATCCACTGAAGTGGTTGATCCTCCAGGACGGGCAGGGGAAGGTTATTGTAAATAAAATCAGAAAAGGCTCATGGACTGGGAGAACATGAAGGAGAAATGAGGCTACAAAAACAAGAGTAAAGTAGGCTTAGTGGAAGTCTGTTCAGAGGTGAAAGACTTGGGGGCCATGATTACAAAGACAGTACAGAGTCTTTTTTTTTTTTTAATAAAGTACAGGGTCTTAACTCATAAAGTTAGGGTATTTCACATGAATGAGAAGGTCTCAAGTATAACTTTAAAGGCCACTGACTGACGTGGAGTATACATCCAGAGATTATCTTAAGCATTTGTTATGTAACTAAACACATATTCTTTAAGGAGAATAGGAGTTTAAAAAAATTTTGAGTGTATGTGTGTGTGTGTGTGTCTGTGTATCCAAAAATGAATCAAAATAATTAGGATGAATATAGTGTGTGTGAAGTTTCTTGGCAAGATAATAGTGAAATAAACTTTTCTGAGAAGGCACATCTAAGTGAACTGTAAGTAGTTATTTTTATATCTGAAAAGCAAATTTTCCAGTGTTGTTACACATGTGGTATATCTGTTTCCAGAAAAGCAGTAAATTATTTTGAAAAGAGACAAGACATATGCCTCGTTAATGATTGCTAGTAAGGGAAAATCATTTCTGCACAGCCAATAAATAGCCAAAAGATATAAAAGTTAGAAATAAGATATATGAGTAAATGGATAACCCAAGGGATACTATGTTAATCCAGACACTGATAATCCATTAAGTGGATTAAATATATTAAATGGATTTTGTTTGGTTATCCCTTGTTACATAATAAACCACTCCAAAACTTAGTAGCTTAAACAACAAAATTATTATCCTTCAGGATTCTATAGATTGACTGGGTCCCACTATGCAGTACTTCTGTTCCATGGATAGTTGGTATGGGCGAAGTCCACAGAACTCTGACCGGGTCTGGAATGTCTACATTAACTCACTTGGCTGGCAGTTGGAACTATATGCTGGCTGGGAGTCCAGTTGGTGCTGTTGACCAATATGCTTCTTCTTTTTTTTTTTTTCTTTCTCCATGTAGCCTTCCATATGTCTTAATCTTCTCAAAACACTGTGTTTAGGTTTGAATACTAACAGTTCTAAGTAGAAGCTGAAGATCTTTCAAGGGCCGGTTTTGAAAGTTACACAGTGTTATCTCTGTTGCATTTTATTTGTCTAAGCAAGTCTTGATTCAGGCCAGATTGGCTTTAGAGTGGTGATGTATGGAAATGTCTTTTTAAAATCCAAGTAATAGGGGCGCCTAGGTGGTTCAGTCGGTTAAGCGTCTGCCTTCAGCTCAGGTCATGATCCCAGGGTCCTAGGGGATTGAGCCCCACATCTGGCTTCCTGCTCAGTGAGGAGCCTGCTTCTCCCTCTGCCTATGCTGCTCCCCCTGCTTGTGCTCTCTCTCCCTCTCCCTCTCTCTTTCTGTCAAATAAATAAATAAAAAACCTTAAAAAAAATAAAATCCAAGTGATATATGGATATAGTTTTTAAAAATAAAAAAGTAAGAAAGTCTTGTATGAAAAGTAATGGTTCTCTACCTGCCTTCCACCCCTGTTCTCTAGGCCCATTGCACAAACAATTTTCTAGAATTCTTTTCATTAATATACTGCATTGGCTCTACTATTTCCTGAATCCCATGTCTTCTTTTTGGGTTTACTTGTTTGTCTTGCTGGGGGACATTTTCAAATACTGTACTAAAAGACGGTACATGGAACATGAATTTTTCAGTTCTTGATTGTTTAAAAATAATTTTATTCTGTAATCAGAATTAAGTTTTTTGAGTATAAAATGGAAATCTAAATCAGGTTTTGAATGTTTTCTTCTTAAGAAGAAAAGTGAAGCAGAATGTAAGAAAATATGAGACTAAAGAGAAAGGTATAAGATTGTATTTGGAAATGTTAATTAAGTAATTGAGACAGCGAAGATGTAGGGTGCATCTGATATAAGGGTATGATACTTTAGGGAGTAACAAGCTCATTTGAATATTAATAAGGAGATATAACTATGACATTAGGATGAAAGTGGAGGCAGCAAAGGTGATAGGGGCTTGAGAAGAGTCAGAAAAAGTGTAGGCTTCTGAGCTTTAGACTTTAAAATGTTAAAGAGAATGTTGAGCAAAGTTTACTGTTTATATATCTTTGTCTCCTGAAGAGTGTTTACTACAGTGTCTTAGGCATAGCAGAAATGCCATTGATACTCAAGGTTCAACTGATGATGGCTGGGATGAAGTAACTTAGCTTGTATGAAAAAATTGTTAGCTTATGGGAAAAATCATGAAGCATTAATCCTGTCATAAGCTATGTTAGATGGTGAGCATTTTGTTGGGTATTGACTGGAACAGATGGAGACAAAATGGACACATCTTGCTGAGGATGTTAACTTTGTAGAAGGAGAGAGAGAATGAGGGAGACTAGCAAGAAACAGTGACAGAACCAAAACACCAGAATTGTGTTAAAAGAAAGTAATGCTACCAGAGCTTGTGATATTGGTGACATTAGGCATTGGTTTCATCAGCATTTAAAGAGATGTCTAAAAATTCCTGTTTGCTATGACTCATAAAGATTAGCATTAGTAGTCTGCTCTTTTCATGAATTGCCACTTACCAGTTATCAAATTTTGCTCCTTGTTTTATTGCATCAAATAGCAACGTAGAAATTACTTAATGAATTCTTTAGCTTTTGGTACTGAAGATTTTTTTAAATTAATATACACTAGGAATTTAAAGCACAGGAAATCCATTTAAACAATGAAATTTTCATTTAAAGTTTTCATTATATTTTTATTAAAATTAAACTATGTGTAAAAACTTGTCCAGAGAAAGATTTCTTAATAAGACTTAAAAAGGCAATAACTATGAAAAAGTTGTTAAGTTGGACTACATTAAATTTAAGAACTTTTACATGTGAAAAAATGCCTGTAGGAGAAATAAGGCAAGTAGGGTAATCAACTGTATGGCTTGCCCAGGACTCAGGTGTTTCCCAGAATGTGAGATTTTAAGTGCTCAAACTGGGAGCATCCTAGGCAAATCAGAATAGTCACTCAAAAGGCAAGCATAAAAGCTGTGACAATATTTGCAGCTTGTCTCTCCACCAATAGGCTTGACAAGTAAGGCCACTGACATCTACAGAGTTCAATTCTCAGGACTAAAAACAGACCACTTATAATTTCTTCCTGAAAACCCTTGCTAAGAAAGAAAGACAAGACTGTAGACCAACAAATAACTTCACTGCTTGCTTCAGGAAATTCATGAAAACTAATTTGTTCAAGGATAGATTTGTTCAAAACTCATCTGGAAAAACAGCCTCCTCAGGACACCAGGTTACTCACCTGGTCAGAAAGTTCACATATGAAACAAGTGTGTATTTATGAAGATTTGCTTTCAAGACCTTGTTGTGTCCACCAATCCTGAATTATTATAGCCTGAATTTTTCCCAGTCCCAATTAATGGCTGTGTTGAAAGAGTCTCCTAAATTACTTGATCTCAGATAGGAAAATCCCATGGATAGCCATCCTGACTTCTGTTTTTTGAAACTTCAGACTGTGGAAGTGGTACTCTCTGTTACTGCTATAGGTTAATAAACTTGGATTTGCTTAAGCATCGGATTGTTCTAGCAGTCTCTTAGTTGGCAGTTGACAGGTCTCTCATAGAATATATAATTAATTCCTACAAATATAAGAAAAAGACAACCCAATAAAAAGATGGCAAAAGCTTGAATAAGCAACATACAAGAGGAAATATGTAAATAGATTAACATAAAAAGGATTTCAGTTCATTAGACATCAGGAAATGCACATTAAAAACATCCAAAAGAATGCTCAAAATAAAAAGTCCTGGGGAGGAATATTGAAGTATTTATACACTGTTGATGGGAGTATAAATTGGTATGATCACATTGGAAGGTAGCTTGGTGTTAGGAATAAAAGACGAACTTATATTCTACAATCCAGAATTTCTACTCCTAGGAATAAATCCCGAAGAAATCATAAATATATACACCAGGAGACATGCACAAGAATATTAATGGCAGCGTCATCTCTTACAATCCCAAATATCCATCAATGGTAGAACAGAAAAAAATATTGTATGTCCATGCAAAAGAATACTGCATAGCAATGAAAATGAATAAACCAAAGCTCTATGCAACAATATGGATTAATTGCAAAAACAATATTGAGAGAAAGAAATTAGTCACAAAGAGTACATGTTATATGATTCCATTAATACAGAGATCAAAATAGTACAGATTAATCTCTGGTATTAGAAATCAGGATAATGATTATCTTTGGGGGTTGCAATTTGGAGGTGTCTGGGTGGGCTTATGAAATACTAGTCATGTTTTATTTCTTGATCTAGGCAATGGTTACATAGGTGTGTTCATATGATAATAATTGAGATGTCTACTTTAATAATTGAGTTGTTATCCACTTTCCTGTATGCATGTGTTTTAGTTATCTATTGCTATGCAACCAACCATCCCAAACTTGGCGGCTTAAAATGAGAACGGTCATTTATTTTGTCCATGAATCTGCTATTTAGACAGGGTTTAGCAGAGGCAGTTTGTCTTTGTTCCTTGCTGTGGACTGGCTTGAAGAGCGAGGGTGACTTGGAATTATCTGAGTGCACTTTTACTCACTCTTCTACCAGTTAATGCTGGCTATTGGTTTGGACCTCATCTGGGGCTGCAGGCTGGAACACCTACAACTGGCCTTTCCATATGGATGGTTGGCTTTCTTATAGCACGGTGGCTGGGTTCCAAGCGCAAGGATAATAGAACAGCACAGATGTACATAACATTTTAATGACTTACTGATACAACATCACTTCTGCCATATCCAAGGGTTATAGCAATTACAAAAGTCTATCCAGATCCAAGAGAAGGGGCATAGGCCCCCCTGCGCAGTGGGAAGAATGCCAATGTCACTTGTAAGAAGAACATGCGAGATAGAATCTATTATTGTGGCTTTCTTTGTGTTATAGTTTTAAAAAGCATCATAGTAATGGCATGGCAAGTTAAAAAAATATAAAATAGCAACCTCTGGTGGTTATTTTAAAGCAGAGGGAGAGTCCATATGATGTGATGCTTCAGAGGAAGAATGTAGTAACCTGGAGCTATCAACTCTCACAAATTAACTCATTTATTTAGTTGTTAATAACTCATTGAGCATTCAGTGTTTGCCAGGTCCTGGGGGATAGAAAACGAGTAATACAAGGTCCTTGCTCTTAAGGAACTCCCATAATAAGACAATGTTACTGTAATTTTAATGCTATTGTTTAATTATGGGGCATGCAAGGTGCTGGCACAGTAGTTAACTCTTAAAAGAGCTGGTGTCTGATAGAAGGCACCTTTACAATATTTCCTATTTCATTGTTTCCTAGTATGTGCTGCCTACTTTTCATGTGGCCTGTATAGTCAATGTGTGTTCATTGTCCCTTTGAATCTGGTGTGCGCATCTCCCAATCACTTGCTCCTGGTAAGCCTCATTATTGCTAGTCACGTTATCATTGATTTAAAAACCATGGAGCTTGGCTTCTCAAGGATACTGCTCTGAAGGATATACAGATTTAGCTAGAATTAAAGTAAACTGGGGCAGTGTATTTGGTTACAGAATATAGCAATGTGTCCTACTAAGGCCAGCTTCTCTGTCAGGGGAAAGCTATATTTAACTCACTCCCTTTTAATTGCTTTGATGTAGTTCTATGAGCGTTGAAATTTAATCTCATAGGAACCTTTCCCTTTTTATAGATCACAGGCCTTTCTCAGGTTTAAAAAAATACATTTACCTCATTTTAGCAGAGAACAAATACTCATGCAAAAGAATATTAACGGAAATATATTATTTTTAAATGACGCAGGTTTCAACAACATTTAAGACATGAAGTTGATGAATAAATGTTAATAAGATTAGTATATTTGCACATTCACTTCTCCTTTTACAAGCCTGTAGGAAGATGGGGCCCAAAGCATATATGTGTGAACTTGGAACAGCAGCTACTATGGTGCCACAAATAAAGTGGGTCATGAAGACTTTCACAATATATAGATAATATTTCTATTTCTGTGTTTATATTCATGACATAGACGATATGAATATAATGGCCCCTTCACAGAACTCTATTTGTACAGAACATCTTCAGTTGGAGGGCTGAAGTGTGACCATACAGAATTACCTGCCAAAGGAATAGTCATACAAAGTGAGACGTTAGACCTTACCTAGGAAAGTATACGGTGGTTTCTCTCACCAAAGTAAAACTGTCCTCATCTGCTTGGAAAATTGCAGTGACAGGCATTTCACATTTCTCTTTGACACACACATTCTTCATGCTCCCCCCCACCACCCAGTTCCCTTCATCAGTGGAACTTTCCTCTCTGGTCTGAGGTCTGAATCCAGGTCTTTCTGTCAATTATTTCTTTTTAGATTGATAAGTAAAAAAATTACGTTAAGATGGATTAAGGAACTGCCAGTTTTTCAAATGTTTGAAGATAATTCTCAAGTCTGCTTATCCAGAGGAAAACATTTCTACTTTTTTAAGCCACTCTCCATAAAACGTTTTTTAAGACACTTCTATTGCTTTTTCATAGTAGATTCGTTACGGTTAGATTTACTTCTCTGTGGTAAAACAAAGTGTCTATAATCCACTGAGCATATCTCTGTTACTGCATTTATCACAATATATGTTAAAATGTTTTTCTCCCTTTCCTCCTATGAGATTGGGGATCTCTCGTGCACATAGGCTACTTTATTTCTCTATCCTGACATCTAGTGAAGTATCTGACATTCAGCAGAAACTCAATAATTTTAGAATGAACGATAGAATAAATGTGGCATGGTAATTACACTTGTAAATACCAGAAATCTATGAAAATAGCTGATATGTCTTTGACAACAGAAAAATTCAAAAAAAAAAAAAGATTTGAAAGGTGCGGGCTGAAATTAAAGAAATAAAACATCATAAAGAAAACGCAAAGTTTCAAATTCAGATTAAAAACACATTTGGAATAGTCTTTGTTAAGTTGATTTAAAAAAGTCTTAGGGGTTTTAGTTAAATCTCAAATCAGTATGAATCAAGAGTATGAAGTAGCCACTAGAGCAATTAATAAACCATGAGGCTTCTATATAGAATATCTATATTTAATAGTCATATTATTTGCTACATTTTAGTTTAAGCACAATAGCAGTGTTTGAAAGAAAGGAACCTAATAGAAGAATGGGTTCAAGTTCCCAGTACTTCTTTATTTTACCAAAACCAGATTATCTGTAAAGTGTGTAGCCTTACATCTGTTCCTATTTAAATTTTACTTCAGGAATATTTCTTTTCTTTTCTTTTTTTTAATTTAAGAGCAGCAAACTTTTAACTGTAGGTTCCCTTCTCTTTTTCTAGCTGGGAGGAAGCTGTAGCCAATTTCTTATTATAGCATTCACTATTGAAAATAGACTTCTATTGTTCATGCCTCTTTCCATGACTCTTAATATTTTGAAATGGATCTATTTTGAACTTAAAGTTCATAAATTTAGTCTTAGTTCAGGTAAGGGGATTATTGGAGGAAAGAATGATTTAAGTGAAAACCATTTATTTTTTTCCCAGCTATTCGTGTAGAGCAAACTAATTTCCTATTTAAAAAAAAAAAAAGCCAACAAACGCTGGTAAATATTTTAGGAAATGTTGGATTTGAAATAACTGACATGTAAAATGGAAAAAAAAGTTCTTAGTTTCAGAAAAAAAATTAAAAATGGAATAAAGAGATGGAAAAATTCTATCTGATTGACTGCTTTCTTGGAATATCAATTGGGATGAATAAAACAAATGCCAGAGAGGGGTGCCCAGGTGGCTTAGTCGATTAAACATCCAACTCTTGATTTCAGCTCAGGTCATGATCTCAGGGTCCTGGGATTGAGCCCCACGTTGGGCTCTGTGCTCAGCGAGGGAGTCTGCTTGAGGGCTCTCCCTCTCTCTGTGCTCTTCTCACTCTTTCTCATTGAAAATAAATAAATCTTAAAAAAAAAAACCAAACAAACAAACAAAAACATGCTAGAGAGAAGTTGAAGCTCTTCTTTTTTATGATATAATTCTATTACTATTTTTCTTTTATTCCTTTGACTACTCATTCTCAATTTTGTTTGCTGGACATTTATTTGTAAGTCACAAATCTTCCTTCCTTCAATTTATCACCAAAGTCTCAGTTCTTGGTGTTCAGTTCTTCCCTTTCTACAGTCACCTTCAGAAAAAATCCTTTCCATGTGTACTTTTTTATGACTCCTACTCTCACCATTATATAGCTAATTCTAATGCATAATGTCCAAGTCTATTTTGTCACCTCAGAGTCAATCCCACATTTCCAACTGTCAACCTTATTCCACATGAATTTTTACTGTCATTGCCTCAAACTTAGCATTTTTTTCAGATGGGATACATTGCATTTCTGTTTCAAGCAGATATTCCTTCCAACTTCTCTGGCCACATCAAAAACTACCATTTTTTTAATCACTTAAATTTAAACTTGTACAAAAACTTTGAAATATTCTTTTTTCATCCAAATCCTATTAGTGTTTCTTTCAAATATTACTTTCTTTTTTCTTTTCAATTCCCTTGGCTATTGCCCATATTCTTGCTCTCTTTGCTGGACGTCTCAATCCTTGCTGCATTTTCCCTCTCGAGTTCAAGCACTCTATCCCCCAAATCTATAGTCATGTCTTCCTTTACTTAACTGGATTGAAATCTTGTTTCTTGTGAACAAACATGTTTTTATTCAGATACCATCTTCAATCACATGTGGACATTAGGTATAGATTCTTAATTCATACACTTGCTAGATTAATATTCCCAAGTAAGTATATCAGATGCCTATTAAAAAATCAAACCCTCTAGAAGTGCCCCTCTAAAAGTTACAAAAATCAAAGCTCCTCTTCCTGGCTTTTATTACTTAGAAAATATAAATTCTGATTCACATATCCAATCTAATTTCTCCTTTTTAAAAACCACTACATATCTTCCACTTAGGCTGGCATGTCCTAGAAACGCCAATGTTTATTTCCTTATTCCATGACCTAACTAATAATGTTACTTTCGTTTGTAGTGCTGTCCCATCATCTTCTCTACCTTCCAAGTGTCTTAGCTGTTAATTCTGTATCTTCGGCCTGATAAGGCTACATGATCCCACAAACATATATCCGGTAAATGGCCACTCAGTCTTTAAAACTTAGTTTGTGTATCATCAGATTTAGAAAGCTTTTCCTGACCTCTGTACTTCAATCCTCTCTTATTTATATTATCACCCTAATAATGTATTAATATCATTTGTTTATGTATTTATCTTTCCCAGAATAACTGTGTGTGCCATGAAGTCAAGGCAAAAATTAAATCAGAAAATAACATAGTGCTTGACAGAGAGTCAGTTCTTAGTAAATGAATGTTGAGTAAATTAATGAATGAATGTCTCTATTTTAAGACAGGTTAAGTCAAGCCTCCCTATTGAAGGTTTCTTAGATTATCCTCAGTGCTTGCTGATGTCTCTTCCATTAACAATTATAGATTTTACTACTCAGTGTAGTTTTCATTATTTACCCTTTTATTTTTAAATTTTAGATTTTAGTCTTCTCTGCCTTAATCAGATCAGAAATTCTTGAATGTCTGGGAACACACCATTTTCTTATTCTGTCTTTCTCACACTGCTTAGCAGGGAAAACATGTTGTTTACATCTGTTGATAATTTTTCAAGAACTACATCTCTGAAAGATTTAGAGACGATGTCTCATGTAGCTTGGCTATAAAGTTTTCTGCAGGTATATTTATACATCATCTCAACTAAAAGATGCAGTCTTCAAAAAATATTGCTCTTTATTGGGAAAACACAACAGTGACATTTCCTCTCTGTAGCTGATCTATTTTCTCCCTTGGCAGTGGTAGTAAGTCCTTCCCAAATACCAGCCCAGTTGGTGAGCGTGTTCCTCTGCTTTATTTCTCGTAGTTACACCTCTGAGTTTGTTGAAACACTGGAAATGTAGAAAAGACTTGTTTTGATTTATTCCAATTTGAAATGTGTTCAGGTTTGTCCAAAATCCACCTTCTTTGTCAGATGCTCACTTTGATACTTGAGAAGTTTGACTAGAAATATGGATACTAATTTGAAAATCGTTCCCAAAGGTAAGAACTAATTAAAAAACAAAACTAAAATATAAAACCCCCAAACCAGACAGAGCTGCTTCACAATAATCAGTATTGTTCAAGTGGTGATTTTGTGCTGTTAATTAGAAAGCCATGAAAAATAAGAAAATATTTATTAACAAGAAAGGCTAATGTGATTTCTATTATTGAATTATGATTAAGCATATTAATCTATTAGAAAAACAAAACATTGTCTTTATAATTTCCAATCAGAAATATTTTAAAAGTCAACAAAAATATCCCTTGCACAATTACCTAGTGAAATTGCAGCTAATTTTTAAAGACAACTTTCAGCTAAAACCTATCCATTAGGGAGAGAGTAATTTATCCTAATTCCTATGAGACATTGTTAGCATCACACTGACTCTTGAAAAAATTTTAGACAATTTTAATAATCTTCCTCCCCCATGTTTATAAATTTAAAGGTTACTGGACAGTTAAAAATAATCTTCCTCCAGTTTTTCTAAATGAAAGGATGTCAAGGCATCACCATTTGGATCGCTGTTGCAGGGATTTTGTAACTGTAGCAACCGTATGCTGATGAACCAGCTTCTATCAGGAATGTGTTTTAAAAATTCCCATGAGACTTCAGCAGCTTGGTAAGCCAAAGGGGAGCATATTTCAAATTAATTGTTCCCATTTTATGTGATAAAAAAAAATCAGCCAGTCTCCTCTGTGACAATCCTGCTTTATTGTGTCAGTAATGAAACCACACATTTAATTGACAAGTGACAGTTCCTTGGTGTTCTGTTTCCTTTGCTATTTATTATATTTTCAGTGGCTGTCTGTGGTACTGAGAATGCCTATGGTGGCAGAAGCTCAGTGTAAATATGGTCAGTTCTATTAGTTTTCTGAACACAGTCCTTTACCTGATAATATTGTTCCCGATTGATTGTATCTTGAATTTTAGTAAATGGAGTTACATTTTTTATGTGCTAGGGAGTTTTATTTCTATGTTAATCATGTTATGACATTTTTGTAAAGGGAAAGGATCCTTTTGTATTGCAAATAATGATTCAGGAGGGAAAGAAGAGCAGAATTGGAAACCAGTAAGGTTATGCTTGAGGAAAGTGGAAATCTTGCTAGAGTTTGATCACTGTCTAGCTTTATCACCTGGGGAAAACACAAAATAAATATGAAAATCTCTAGAGTCTTGCTTCTAATCTCTATGCAAGGGATCTAAATCCTTATTTTTATTTATTTTTTAGTTTTTAAATTTTTTAGAAAGAGAGTGCAAGCATGGGTAGGAAGGGGCAGAGGGAGAGGGAGAAAGAGTATCTTTTTTATTTTTAAAGATTTTTTAATTTATTTGACAGAGATAGAGACAGCCAGCTAGAGAGGGAACACAAGCAGGGGGAGTGGGAGAGGAAGAAGCAGGCTCATAGCAGAAGAGCCTGATGTGGGGCTCGATCCCAGAACGCTGGGATCACGCCCTGAGCTGAAGGCAGACGCTTAACCGCTGTCCCACCCAGGCGCCCCGAGAAAGAGTATCTTAAGCAGACTCCACACCCAGTGCAAAACCCGATGCAGGGCTCCTTCTCAGAAGCCTGAGAGCATGACCTGACCTGAAATTAAGAACTGGATGCTTAACGGGCTGCCCAGGCACCCTAAGGATCTAAAATTTTAAAAAGAGATCTTTAGTTATCACATTTTTAGAAGATATGTTTACTATAGTAGACTATAATAAAAATATAAGGTAGGTTTTTGCATAGGATGTAGCTGTAAAGAGTATTATTTCTTTACTAACAATAAGAAAATTTCAGAAAAACTACAAATTTCATTTTTATATCCTTCAGAAAGCTGAGATGTCAAGTGAACCAAGTAGACTCAAGTCCAAGGAGGAAAGACCCATAGCCACCCCTCTCCAAGTTTAGATGGGATACTGGAACTATCTTACCTGTGGCAGGGAATGGTAGGAAGTAAAAGGTCAGCTCACAGTTCAGTGAACTGTTAAAGGCTGAGGTCCGGCTATGAGATAGTATAAAATCCCTGGTAACCTCAAATATAGAGGGGTTACAGCTGTCTCACAGGCTCTTTGCCACGGGCCAAAGAACTAGATGTTCATGAAAAGACAGGTTTCAGAGGTAAACCTTGTAACATCCAGGGCATAGGTAAAGAATTAGTGAACTTAGGAAAAGATAGGAAAAGAAAATCCCTTGATTCCTGGCTGAGGGGCAGGAAAGAGGACAGAGCCTAGACTGATACCATTAGAGGGGTCCTGCCTCTGTAAGAGGGGTAGAGAACATACTTTAAGAACCACACAGAGATCCACCACAAATACGAAGCAGGGTTTAACTGCCCTCAGGAAGAGGGACAAGAACATTGAGAAACCCTACCTTGAGGCTCAGGTACACAGGGCTTCCCTAAGATTGGAGCTCAACCAGGACAACAATGCCCCCTCTCTGTCAACCTAACACATAGAACCAAGCTACTGCAGGCTACCACTGAAGGAAGGGCAAAGGATTGGAGAGATGCCTCCCACCCCAACCCTGTGGTAAAGGTATAAAGGGATGGTTGAAAGATGAAGGTAGTTCACAAACTTTGAGGAAAAACTCCATAGCAATCCTATCTCCCAGTCTACACTCAGAGTATCCTGGAGAAATTTGATGCCTTGGTGCACTGACAATAACAAAATCCATACGCCTCTAAATTCCTGATTAGATTGATGCACTTCTCTTCATTACCTGCCTAAACATAGTTAAGGCAATTCAATATAGAAAAATAATCTTTCCAATAAATGTTGTTGAAATATCCATATAGGAAAAAAAAAAAGAAAAAAGAATTTAGATCTCTATCTCTTATTATATATGAAAATGAGCCATAGATCAAAATTTAAAATTTAAAACTGTAAAACTTCTATAAAAAACAAAGAAGAAAATCTTTGAGACCTTGGATTAGGCCAAAACTTATTTATGAGCTAAGATACATAGATCATAAAAGAAAAAAATTGATAAATCAGACTTCATCACAATCATATCCTTTTCTCTTTGAAAAACATGTTAATAAAATGAAAAGCAAGTCACATATTGGAAGAAAATATTTGTTAAACACTTACTTGGTAAACGATTGGTATCCAGAGTATATGAATAACTCCCACAACTCAATAAGAAAAGAAACTACCCAATTTTAAAAATGGTCAGGGGCACCTGGGTGTCTCAGTCAGTTGGGTGCCCAACTCTTCATTTCTGTCCAGGTCCTAATCTCAGGGTCATGGGATCGAGCCCCACGTTGAGCTCTGCACTCTGTGTGGAGTCTGCTTAAGATTCTCTTTCTCCCTCTGCCCCTCCCCACAGTCATGCTCACGCATTCTCTCTCTCTAAAATAAAATAAAGCTTTTTAAAATTTTTTAAAAATATAAATGGGCAAAAGATTTGAATCTAAACCTCACCAAAAAAAGATATACAGATAGAAAAAAATAAGCATGAAAATGCACTCAGCACCACTAGTCATTAGGGAAATGTAAATAATCAGCACAGCCCATCTATCCAAATGGCTAAAATAAAAAAAAAAATTGATCTGATAATCCTAAGCATTTAGAATAATATGGAGCATGTGGAATTATCAGACATTATTGTCAGTGGGTATGCAGAATTTTACTGTGACTTTGGAAAATAGTTTGGCAGTTTCCTTTAAAGTTATACATACACTTACCATATGCCCCACCAAACAGACTGCTAGGACTTCACCCCAAAGAGATGAAAACTCATGTGTGCACAAAAAATTGTATGTAAATGTTTATATTAGCTTTATGCATAATTACCACATCTAAAAATAAACCCTGAAAGTCCAGCAACTGTGAATAAGTTAACTGTAGTAAATCTATTCAATGCAATACTACTTAGCAATACAAAGAAGGAATTACTGATGCTGGCAACAACATCAATGAATCTCAAAGGAGAAAGAAGCCTGTCTCAGATGGCTACATGCTGTATAATTCCATTTAGGTGTCCTGGAGAAAGCAAATCAAGTCAGAGATTGGACTGGCTCTGTGGTTGCCAGGCTCTGGCAGTTTAAAAAGGAAATTCCTTACATAGGGGTATGAAGAAACATTTTGGAATGATGAAATGTTCTATCTCTTATTTGGGGTGTTATAAACACAACTATATGGGTTTGTCAGAATTCATAGAACTATATCCTTGAAAATGTCAGTTTCACAATATGTACATGCTAATAATCTTGACTAAAAATAAGCTAACGATAGCTAATACCATGAAAGATCATTCCTAAGGCTGAAAGCTCCTAATTTCTAAAAATGAATCCTTGCTGCGTCGGCAGGTATAACTTCTGTTTATTTTTATTATAAATTTCCAGGAGTTTTTATGGATTCCTCAGTGTTCTGCCCCTAAATACAGACTAAACATGCGCATCTTCCTGGATTTATCTTCATTTTTTCCTGTCCTCCTTTTCCCATCTTTTAGAGATCACGTGACTGGAAGGAAATCTTGAAAATGTGAGTTGTGGTTATCTCTGGAGGTGGGATTATAGGACTGAAATATTCTATTCTTCATATATTTTTATATTTTCCAACTTATAATTATTATGTATTATTTTTATAATCAGAAAAACTCATTAAAATATAACAGTACTCCAGATTACCTTAACATTACTATTTGAATATACCTGACTTTCTAGAACTACAGACACTAACTTGCAACCACTCATCTAATTTAGGTTGCTTCCTAAGGGACTAACAGATGTTGGTCAGTGAGCAGCTTTGTAACAGATAACGATTACTTCAAACAGGCTGTGTTGAAAGTGGTGCCTGTTTGTGACCTGCACAGAATATGTCTTTACCGGTAATGTACACAACCTGTGTGAAATCTGGTTGGTTTTATGTTCAAATATATACACATACTTAAGAACAAATAAAAGATCCCACAAGATCTAGGTTGCACTTTGGGTAATATGTGTGGGCCATTCATAGTCCGAGCTGTTTTTATCAATCTTATACATACGTACATAGAATTCACAGAGGTGGTAGGATTATTTTTAAAATAACACTAGAAATGAAAACAAATGCATAGAACATTTCAAAGCTATCTTTTTTGTTATGAATGTATCACAATAAGAATCTAAAAAAATTGGAAAATGCAGATCTCTTTCACTCTGTCATTTATCCATCTATCTCTAAAATTCCTATTACTCAGGAGCAGCCACTATTAACATTTAGGAGTATTTTCTTTCAGGTATTTTTTTCTCTCTGCATAATTATTAACATATGTATTTAAAATTATTCCATATTTACTTGGTCTTTTGAGTACTTACATTGGTAAAATAAAAACACAGCTACATCCCACTGTTACTCTGCTACTCGGGGGTTTTGAAAGTTAAACATCTCTTCTTATCATATGCTTTTCTTGCTAGAAATTGTCAATGAATTAGAAAACACAGCTTGATAAGACCACGTACCCTTTCCTTTAATTCCTTTGTTTTCCCATAAGTTTGCTGGTTGCCCTACATTTACTGAGCTCCTTTTCATTTTCCCTCCCCTTTAATCTGTCATATCGAGGATTGGAAATAGGAGGGCATTAATGTTAACAATCTTCTTCTAACAGTGTGACTAATCCCATCCATAAGGGAAGTGTTTTCTATTTATATCAGGATTCTTAGGATACAATGCTTCCATTCCTTCTAATTTTATTTTATTTATTTATTTTTAAAGAGTGCTCTCCTTATTTTTTCCCTTTTGCCCTTCTATTTCTTGGACTCTCTTGATTCTCTTGCCTATCCCATATCTATGGAAGTTGCTTTAAAGTTTCAGAACTACTGGGTAGAATAATTAAAAATTCCATTATTTCCTCTTCAAAAATATTAACTCCACAAAAAAGGCAGGATTTCAAGATTTAATTCATCTGGACATAGGTACAAAGAGATACAAACCTTTTCCTTTTCCTGTAAACTCTGAAGTTTTCCTTATGAACATGTAATTTCTAACTTACCTCTTACGAGTAAATATACTCTAGAATGGAAATCAGTGCACAGTATTGAAAGAATTCCATTTTCCTGCTAAATCAAAGCAACATTTACCTTTGCCTTTGAGGACAGACAGATACCTCATCTATACAATGATTCATTTCATGACCTTCAAAAAGAAAAAGTCAATTGCGTCACCTTGTAATAAAATGGGAGACCAGAGAGACAGTCTTACATTACTACCTTGAAGGTCAGCAACCACAATAAAATAAACATTTTTATTAATGAATGTCTAAAAAAAGTTACAGGGACAAAATAGACATAGAATTGACAGTATCAAGAACAGCCTAGAACAGAAATTAAATTATAGTAAAGAATATTAAATTTGATGGGGGCGCCTGGGTGGCTCAGTCGTTAAGCGTCTGCCTTCAGCTCAGGGCATGATCCCGGAGTCCTGGGATCGAGCCCCACATCAGGATCTTCCGCTGGGAGCCTGCTTCTTCCTTTCCCACTCCCCCTGCTTGTGTTCCCTCTCTCGCTAGCTGTCTCTCTCTCTGTCAAATGAATAAATAAAATCTTTAAAAAAAAAAAAGAATATTAAATTTGAAAACGAGTACATCTCTCATTTTGAAACTGAAATTTTGCTGCCTGTAGGAGCAGCTATCACGTGGGAGCCACAGCCCCAGAACCTCCCTCGTTTAGTGACTGTCTCAGTCAGGGTGAAACACCAGAGAAGATCCTCAAAGTCATCTCTCACTTCTCTGACTCGTTTGTCAATGTTTCCAGAACTAATGTAGACGGAGAACTGGTGTATTTAAACAGATTTTTTAAATACCACATTTTACTTTAAAATTCAGACCTTCCAGCGATACAGTAACCTTTCTCAGAAGTAACACTGGGGATCTATTTTTGAGAAATGGTCTTGAGGTTTTGTTGTGAGTTCAGCTTTCAGTTACTTTAAGTTTTTTTAAAAAAATTATATTATGCAGTAACTTTGCTACTATGAATGCCAGGATCAGCTTGAATCTGTCTTTGTGGCCAAAGAGGACAAAGTTGTCTGACTTGAGTTCTACTTACACAAAGGTTAGTCTACACTTGCTGGAGAATCAGGGGTAACTTGGGGATTGATATTTGCTTAGATGCTGGGATCAATACTCTTTTTGAATATGGAGGGATCTGAAGTGTCTTCTACCTGGAATGAGCATTGAAGGAGAGCAGGGACTTGGTCAGACCCGGAACAGTCAAAGGCTCTGTGTCCTCTAGCAGCATTCAGGATTAGTATCAGTAAGGAAGGGTCAGGGGATGTCTGTCGGTCAACATCCAGTCAGGAACAGATGGCTCAAAAGGCAATTTAATATGAGGAATTAGTTACAAAGGCATTAAAAGAGCTAAAAGGCAGAGTAAGGTGAGGTAACCTAGTTATTACAAGCTGCAGGAAGTCACTTTCTCTGGGCTGGAAGGCCAAGGCAGAAAATGGAATTATCTGAGCCTGGCGTTGCAGGGGGATGGGGTGTGGCTGGCTAGAGCTGCTATCACATGGAGCCCCAGAAGGACCTGGGAGCTGGGTCCCAGAGGGAAGGCCTGCCGGGAGCCACCAACAAAACTCCTCTACAAAGATGCTGCCTAAAGCAAAGAGAGAGGAAAAATCATTCTGTCCTCTTATCTCCTTCCACTCTGTTTCTATACCTCCTACTCTCCAAACCTCACAGAAAACCTGCCAGCAAGGAAACCTGGAAAATGTAATTTGCAGGAATCAGAACAGAGGAGGGTCAGGAAGAAAACCGAGCGTAAACCAAGAAATGACCCACTCATCATGGCTGTGGGAGGTATTACCCTAAGAGTTCCCAGGCTAGACTTTGGATACTGTGTAAAGTTTATCTACAAGGGAGACATCCTTGAAAGACCGAAGGTTAACTTCTTGATTACCAAGAGATAGGAGCCACAAGATTCAGGTTGTTTCAAAGGGTGGAAAATAAAGGGAAATTCTCCTTCCACTTGGGCAACAAGGTATGTGGTTCTTTCCAGAGCAGTCGGAAGTTGGCACCCAGAAGGTGCAGCAGGAGAGGAGCGGGCAGGGGTGACTACCAGAGCTGGGCTGCAGCCACAGAATGGAGCCGCACTGCAATCTTGTTTGCAAGAGGTGCCGAGGAGTGGACGATGAAGACAGCAGAAATGTTGAGAGGCTCATGTTTAGAAAGGCTTACTTATGATGGAGGGGACAGTTTCAAGGCTGGTGCAGGAAAAGCAGCAATATGCATCCCAGGCAGTCTGTGGAAAGGAAGCATGGCAGGATTCTTGGACCTGTTTATATGAAAATGGTAGTTAGAACTAGCCTTTGGGAAGCAGAGGATAGTCACTGAGACCTGGGGAAATGAGGGCTCCATTATTAGAACACATGTCTATGGTGCTAACAACAGAAGTAACACATAATTGCTAGTGACTACTAGGTAATTGTGCACTGGGCCCAGTGCTAGGTACAATATCTTATTTAATCCTGCCAACCATCTGTGGAGTAGATGCCCTTCTTATCCTCACTTTTCAGACCAGGGGAGGAAGGCCTACCATAAGGTCACATAGCTTGGGCCTCCTGGCTGCAGAGACTTCTCATTCAACCACTACGCTATGCTCTCCCACTATGTAATCTTTGTGGTGTGATTATGGAATTTCATCAATCTTAATACTGGCTATGCCTTTAGTTCTTGAAAGGGATACATTCAGAAGAATTTCTAGGTCATGCACATTATGGAAAGGTTTAGTTTCTCAAGAAGTACGCATTACCCCCAAAGGAAAAGATAGGCCTTTATCCACTGACACCCCCAGAAAGGGTATTTTGGCCCTAATTCAATCTGGCCAGGTGCCGTCCATCTGGTTATGCATCCGGCTTGACTTATTCAGTAATTTGACTCATTGAAGCAGCATACATACACAGCCTACTACTTGGAGCCCTCCTAAGAACAGAAATAAAAACTCTCTGCAGATGTGACTGAGCTGATGAAAAGCAAGGAAGTTTCTAGTTAGAAAGTACTGCCAATCCTTTCTCACACCATCTGAACTTACAATGCTGGAAAAGAAAACTTTCATGTCAGTTAATAGGATGAACATTTCTTCCTGAGGAATCCAGTCTTCTGTAAAATGACTGAGAGATCCCAGAGATAAGCCCACAGGGCTCAAACTTCATCCCTTCCTTATCTTAATGAAGCAGCGATTTAGAATTTCAGTTTCTGAAGCAAGTCGTAATATAAGTAGCCAAATTTCATCTGGTAGTAGAAAGCTCTAGAACTGCTCTCCTTTTGGGGGGAGAAAAGTACATAAAGGAGGATTTTACTGTTCTTTATGCTAAAGACCTATATGAAGAATTATATGACACCTTAGTTCCTTGTGAGAGTAGTAGAACCCCTCATTTGTTTTAACCTCGATCTTTAAAGCTAAGAATAAAGATAATTGGGATATAAAAATATAAATAAAAATAATAATTAGACTGCATCACAATTAATATCTTTTGCTTTCTGAAAAAATTGTATAATAAAGAGCAAGCCACACATTGAAAGAAAATACTCATTAAATACCTACCAAATAAAGGACTGATATTCAGAATATGTAAGGATTAAAAAAAATACAACAAAAACAAAAACCCACAGAAGGCTGTGTAACACCATTAATCATTAGGGAAATGGAAGTCATAAGCACAGTGAGGGATCATAGCATACCTATTAGAATGGCTAAAATTAAAAATCTAATCGTAAGTGCTTCAATAATGTGGAATAAGTGGAGCTCGTGTGTGTTGCTTATAGGAATGCACAATTTTGCTGCCACTTTGGAAAGCAGTTCGGAAGCTTTTTTTCAGTTATACATATGCTTACTGTGTGTTTACTGAGAGGCCTATTTGGAGTATAATAGGGCCCTTGAACCCGATGTGACTTAGGGTAGGAGGTGGTCTGGCAGATGCATTGAATGTGTGAATGCTTCACCACCACAAAAAGAACTCAAAGCTTGTATTTTATCAACAAAGAGTCAGTGCCATCCCTATGAATCAGTAGCATTCTGTTTCTATCCTTTATATCACAGTATTGATTAGGGTTGAGAAGAATGTAGAGTTTTTGCTTCAAAGTCTTAAACTAGACAGAGAAGTTATCAAATCACCTTATTGCCATTGCAGCTCTGTATTATACTTTGTATTGGAGTTTGACATATGAGTGGGTCCTTACTGAGCACCTTTAGTGTGAGATCATTTTATTGTGTACTTTAGGGAAGGAAATGAAAAATAAATGATAACTTTGAACTTATCTGGACTTCATAATAATAACTCTAACTATTGCATGCTGACTCTCTGCTAAGAAAAAGTACTGAGTGCTATGCATGGAACATCTCATTTATTCTTGACAGAATCCCTGTGGTCTCCATTTGGTAAATAAGGAAACCAAGGCACAGAACAGATAAACAACTTTCTCAAAGTCATAGTCAATAGGAGCAGAGAAGAAACCAAGTTCTGTCCAACTCCAATTCTAAAACCCAATCTATTGGTCAACCATGTTGTCGACCCTGCTGGTCTGTAATCTTGACCTTACTGCTCATTGCCTCTGTATGTAGCCTTTTGGTTTTCTGTTTGCTTAACAATTTGTCTTAGTAGTAAAATCCTAAAAAGAGGAAGAAAAGAGAACACTTATAGCATCCACAAAGATATAGGAGCCCAGAAGAATAATCAACTTGTTAAAAATGGAAAATAAGAAAAAAACACATTTAAAAGATGTAATGATGAAAAGATAAAACTATTTGTTTAGGCTGATTCTCAGACAGCCCTGTCTCCTAAAATGTCAACATTAGAACAAAGGCTGACATTTGTTTATAGTCAATGAGATGATGATGCAAAATGATACAGCCTGAGCTAGGAACCACCAATAGAAATCTCACCTCCACCCCCATTCCTTCTGATCTAAATCTGAATAGGCCTAAGAAAAATAAAAGCTTACTGAGCAAGGTTCTTGTTATTTTGACTCACTTTGGCAAGATAATTGAAGCTAAAAAATTTTAAATTTAAAATCAAAATAATTGAGATAGCTTATTAAAGCCTTTCTCATCTTCCACCCACCTATTTGTTCAGTGAAAAAAAATCTTGGTCTTATGAAGGTGGGACAAGGGCCATATCTAATTCCTAGACACAATGAGTCTGGAACACAGATATCAGTAAGAGGTTTCTAAAGGCATTGTAACTTATTAAGTAACATAGAAAGGAAGGTTCTAGGGTTAGTTATCATCAAGCAGGCTAGGACTTGAAACCTCTTGTCTTTTCCTCATTATGAAACACTGCTTCTAGTTTAATCATTTGACTTTATTTAGATGAATTTACTCTTCAACACCGAAATTCAGACAGCACTTGTCTTTTCTCCCTCTCCCGTTTTTTTAATTTGTTGAGCACTCACTTTGTTTCGTAGGCTGGGCTATGCATTTTACATAAAATACCTCATCACAGTGACCTTTTTGCAGATGAAGAAACTGATGTTCTGAGGGGTGTTACGGCTTTGCACATAATTACAGTTAATAAGAACTGGTTGGAAATTAAACGGGTCTGCTTTCTGTTCCTAAAAATCATGCTCATAACCCCTTTAACATGGGTTTCTGAGATATTTTTCCTAGACTCCAACCTCCACCTCCAACCATCTTCTATTTTTGTTAATACTTTTTCTCTTCAGACAAATCCATTTCCATTTTAGAAGATTAAGTTGTACTTCCTGTTAGGTGTGGCTACGTTAGCATGGCATCTTAATTTTGAGGATGGCTTCTGGAGTCAAACCACCCAGATTCAGGTTCAGACTTCACCATACACTAGCTTGTATATGCTTGTGAGATCTTGTCCAGTTTGCCTGACCTTGTCAAGGCTTTAATTTCCTCAGTTAAGGATGATTCTGACACTGGGTAGTTGTGAGGTGAAGGAGATGAAGCATGGAGAGCATTAGCATTGCCTGACTCATAGTAAGTGGTCAATAATATTGTAGAGGGGGAACTCTTGAAATAATTGGGGCACAAGACTTGAGGTAGTCTGACAGTCTGAGCACAAACACTCTTGAATTCATGTATTTCTAGAGTTCAAAAAACGACTGCAACAATCTTTAGTCTTCAAACCTTCTCTCATCTACATGTTGTTGCTAAGTTAATCTGATCATGAGTCTTCCTTGCTGAAAACCTTCCCTGTCCTTGCAGAAGACCAAGGCAAAGGAGGTCCAAGACGAACCACCATAGCATTACAACCAAGCTTTTCTAATTCAACATAGTTTTCCCACTTTACTACTTCACTTCGTATAACCAATGTTTAAGTGAACACCTTGATATTCTCAATATAAATTATTTCTTTGCTTTTTGTTCTTTTCCGCATATCTGCATACCCAAATCACACCTACTTCTGGCCTTGGAACAAATGCCTGTCCCCTCCACATCCTTCCTGATCTCCTCAGCTGAAAATGTTTTCTCCTGTAACACTGCTTCTCCGTCTTTAAAAAAAAATCTTTTTTAATTTGAGTATATTTGACAATGTTATATTAGTTTTAAGCATACAACATATTTCAACATCTCTATACATTATACTATGCTAGCATAGTATAATGCCACCATATGATGCTATTACAGTACCATTGACTATACCCCCTATGCTGTGCCTTTTATTCCCATTCTATAATTAGAAGCCTGTATTTCTCACTTCCCTTCACCAATTTTGCCCATCCCTCCACCCCCTTTCCCTCTGGTAACTCTCAGTTCTCTGTATTAATAAGTCTGATTCTGCTTTTTGTTTGTTTATTCATTTGTTTTTTAGATTCTACATATGAGTGAAATCATATGGTATTTGTCTTTTTCAATCTTATTTCACTTAGCATAATATCCTCTAAGTCCATCCATGTTGTCACAAATGACAAGAGCCTATTCTTTTTTTATGGCTGCATCATATTCCCATGCATCAGCATTACCTGGAGGGCTTATTACAACACACATTACTGCACCCAACTCCAGGGTTTCTGATTCTGTAGGAATAGGGTAAGGCTTGAGGATGTGCATTTCTAAGAACTTCCAGGTAGGGCTGATGCTTGTGAGTTCAGGAGCCTCACTTTCATACCACTCTCCTAGGACATGTTAGCTCACAGCATTCACTGCCATTTACTTTACATTTCAGTGGTTTATGCCTGTGTCATACCTCTTATTAGAGAGTAAACTGCTTGAAAACAAGATCAAAGGGTATCAGTTTGGTTGTCTTTCTCCCATGACATTAGCAAATAGGGGGCCTTAATGTTGCTGTTTGGCTAAGTGAATGTTAGTGGTATGGGAAGAGTTTTCTAGTGTTGGAGTCCAAAGAAAGTGAAGTAACCTAAATTCACAGTTGTGCCTTACTTTATCACTAAAGGAAAATGAAGAATACCATAAGAGGATGTGTATTTATTGAGGACTTGCTATTTGCTAGATGTTGACTGAAGTACTTTATATACATTATCTCATTTAATTCTTATCACAACTCTTTGAGGGTAGACCTCTAGTATTATTCCCATTTTATGGGTGAGCAGTGACCCTTTGATGATATCTAATTCTCCCAAGGCCAGCTAGCTAGCAAGCAGTAGAACTGAGATCTAAACCAGTCACTGTTTCTGAATCTCAGCTCTTAAAGGCCATGCTCTGTGGCCTCTTGCTGAATGATCAGGACCTGACAAAGTAATAGATTTCCATTCTTATAATCAGTGGGTAATAGTGGTCTCTTTTTAAAAGTGGATAGTAAGTAGTTTAATTATTCAGTACATTATATATTTGACTTCATGTGATTCCTGCCTGTTACAATCTAAATTTAAAAATATATATGGCTTAATTTGGAATCTTAGGCAGAAAATCAAATTATCAAACTATATATAGGAAATGGTTAACCTCAACATCTAAGTCTCATTAGTCAGCACTAGGGATTGTCATACACATTTTCATCAGTTCAAAAATGATGATGAAATTAAATTGCATGTAAGACACTAAAAAACCAGATTTGCCCAGCATGAATACATTGCGTGACAGAAAGAAAAATCAAAACAAAACAAACAAAAAGCAAATTGAGTAATCTGAGTTAGAAGCAGCATTCCACAAATAAATCTATTTGATTCAAAATTATTTTAAGATTCTTGGTTGCTTTTCAGTTTTATGACTTAGATTTAAAATATAAATGGCCAGGTTCAAAGTGATGCATAAGAAACATAATAAAATGCAAGAATATCCAAATAAAGCTGTTTGAAGTAATAGTGGTTGTAGTCTTCTAGACATTTGGAGGTGGTTTTAAAGCACCAGGTTTTCCGGCTGCTTGAGTTTTTGGCCATATAATTAAGAAAAATATGTGTTTTAAAGGAAGAAAGGGATGGACAATCTCTGCTGTGGGATTGCTGGGTGGGTTGGGGGTCTGTGGACATTGTCGTCTGTGGTGATGAACCCAAGAAAGCAGAAGTAGCAGAAGGAAAGGGCTAGAAGAGTCCTGTGATCTGCAGCCTGGTCTGAATATTTGTTAGTTAACTCCCTGAGCTGAAGCCCATTACTTGATTGTTATTAGGGAAATACCCTGCTGTTAAGCTGTTTCAAACAACTGTGAGTTTGCACTCTATTAAGAAGCAGATGAAAATTAGTATAGTACTTGGAGCTATATTTGATTATCCCTTAGAGTTCTTGCACCCAAGTTTCCAGAAAATTGTATGGGATTCCGGGGGCCATGCTATTAAATTCCAAATTAATAAACCACTGATCCTGGTAGTTTGATTTTATCCAACAGTTTTATGAATACAATGAGAAAATTATTGTGGTAAAAGTAAAGTAATAAACTTTTTTTCTTTCTGGATTATGCTTTTTTTTTTTTAAGGGGGATAATCAATAATTAGCTATAAGGAGTAAGTTCAAATAAAACCTGTTCAGTGAAATGTCAACTTGTGTAAAAGAAATAATGCTCTTGGTTTAGAGTTATGAAAGTAAAATGATCAACAAATAGTATTCATTTTATGACAATAAGATAGGTTATATCAAGACTCACTGCAGATGTCATTACTAACTAAATAATGGCTATATTGACTTGAAGAGGCCCAGAGCATCAGAGATGTAATTCTTTTTTTTTTTTTAAAGATTTTATTTATTTATTTGACAGAGAGATAGCCAGCGAGAGAGGGAACACAGCAGGGGAGTGGGAGAGGAAGAAGCAGGCTCCCAGCAGAGGAGCCCGACGTGGGGCTCGATCCCGGAATGCCGGAATCACACCCTGAGCCGAAGGCAGACACTTAACGACTGCGCTACCCAGGCGGCCCCAGGAATATAATTCTTATAAAGAAAACACTCTATGTCATTTCTTGTTTCCCTACTCATAACTGGCAACACAAAATTTTCTGCAGTCTCCATTAAAAATCATGTATTTTGTGCTAGCTAATGAATATGAGGTAAAAAAAAGTCTTTTTAATTGATGTTTACAAGAATCAATTTTTTTCAAAGCTCATAAAGTGATTGAAAATGTCTTCTATATATAAAAATATATGAATTCATAGATGTATTTTGATAGATAGGAGACTAGACCTCAGAATCTTTTAGATAGACATCAGAATCTTTTCCTTGACAACCATGGATGGATGATAGTCAACTCCATATTGTTGGTTGATTAAAGGAAATAGCACTTGGTAAAGGGGAAGAAAAAAAAAACAAGATTAAGGAAGATGTCCCCAAGGAAAGTGGGAAGAGTGGCCTCCAGGAAAATGGAGGATGCAGATCCTTGCAGGTGGCCTGAGCTTTGAGAATATTTTTTTTAGTACAAAGGCTGGGCTTTCCACATTCTGTGTTTTTCTTGGAAACCCCAAAGGTTAAGTTCTCTTTCCTTTATCTTTGCAGTCTTACTCTGACCTCAATTTTCCATCAGCATCAGGATCCTGGAGAACATAAATGTGTTGCTTCCCATGAAAGATAAATGTGAAGTAAATCCTAAATGCATTTGGGCATTTTTGAACTTCCAGATCTGCTTAACATTTATTTTCTGGTTAAAAAAACAAAAACCAACCTTCCTCCCCCCCCAAAAAAAAACCCAAGCGTTTGATGTTCAGGCTGAGATAGGCAATATGTTCAATATAGATCTATGTATTTGTAGTCCACAAATATTGTGACATTTATTCCCCCATGGTCCTCTGGGGATTTTAAGATACTATTCCACTCACTATGGGTTAAAAAGAATCTGAATCATTTAATGTTCAAATACCTATATTGGTCTAGAAAATTAGAAGTGATTTTAAAGGAACCCTATGCATGGAAAAAGAAAGAACATTGTTGCCTTTCTAAAACAGTAACTCCTGCCCACCAAAAGGTAAGGTAATTAGTCAATTCAACCCACGTCAAGGTGCTCAGAGGACATCCTAAAATTCCTGGCATTGGAAATCCAACCTGTGAGCTCTATGTTTTTGAGGGTTTTCAAACTCTTCATGTCATGTCTGTTAATTCTGAAAACAAATTACTATTCCTACTTTACATAAGCTGAATCTCAGTATAGTGAGCTGAGAAGAGTAAGCTGAATCTTAGGAGGCTGGACAGGTGAGACATTATGGCCCTGGGCATGGACCCAAGTCTGTCTGGTTCTAAAGCCCTGTGTTCTTCACACCCTGAGTATCACCTGCAAACTTTAAGTGGAAAAGGTTCACAGCTAGATGTGTCCTTCAGCCTCATCAGGTGAAACAGATTTTTAGGCCAATGGTTGCACTTTCCATTTTAGCATCTCTGTGGGTAGTGGACTGATAAATCTACACATTCTACATAAAAATGGGCAAAGAAAATGTCGCTACTTTATTTCCCACAGATCATTGAACCTCCTAATAAACTATATTCCACTAGATAGTGGGGGGGGGGCAGACAGGGAGGGACACACTAAATCCAACTTGCTAAACTTAGCTGTCTAAATAAAGTAAACATTCCCTTTAGGTGACCCCATAATTTGTGTTGAACCTCAGTTTTCAGATTTGCTCCTGTCCTCTGTCTCTCTCTAGGATGGCTTTTGGTCAAGAATTCAATGTGTGACCTCATGGCTTTCAAAAGACAGGGTGGGAGAGAGGGCATGCTCAGAGACACATTTGTATCTCTTATACTTTTCTCTGTCTCATCTGGTTTCCTTACTGGGTCCTTGTCTGCCTGTTCTAGGACACGTCTGGTGTTTGTTGCTGGCCGTGGGCCTGGTGACCATCCAATTACCTCTCATGGCTCTATCAGGACTCCCTGCACACTGTTTACTTCGTCCCATGCCTTCCCAGCAGAATGGTTCAGATCTGCTGTGGCTTTTATTTGGGCCCTGGCTAGAGGTGGAACACTTGGGTCTGTGCTCATTCACACTCACCACAGCAATCCCTTCGTCAAGCTCTCCACTTAGACCCCAGTGATTTCTGTGTGCTTCTGAGGCCACTAGAGAAATCTGGGAATCCTTCTAACCTAAAAAGAAGAAAGGGGTGGCCTGAGAGAGCTGCTGTAGTGCTCCCTCTGCCTAAACCCATTGTGTTGTCATTGTCCACTGCTTGTGCCCACCCCAGGGGCTCACCCATGCTGCAGGCATTCCCTATGAGGAGTCTCCTTCCACAGGCCCCCCAGAGCTTCTTTGATTTGAGTCATCCCACCTACAGATCTTCTCTCTCAAAGTTTAGAGCAGTGGGGCCATCAGTCTAAAGCTTAACCTCCCTCTCTTTTCCTTCTGTAAGAATCAGGGTTAAGTATGAGTGGCAGAAGTGAATTTCTACCTCTTTCTTTGCTTTTATGGCTCTTCCCAGACATCCTTTCATCTTCGTCCAACTTCCCCATTTTATTGGGCTCTAATGGTAGAATGGCTCAGGAGAATCCAATATATGCGGGGGAACCCCCACACTGGTTTAGTAGTTTGAAAATACTTGCCAAGTTTCATGTGTGCACAAAGTTTTATATAAGAAATGATAGCTACCATGCTGAAACAGAGCTAAACCTTAATAAAAATAAATTCGGGAAAAAATAAATGAAGGTTCTTGCTCCCAGAAGAATTTCTGTACAGTATTATCAAGTTTGCTTGCTGCCTTAGAGAAAGATATCCAATATTTTAAAATATTGTCAAGATTCCGGGCAGATTGATTCTGAAATTTCCCATCAATTTTGCCTTTCAATTAGCCGGTTTCCAGCAGATACTGTGTCCTGGCATATTGCTTTACCAATTTAATAACCTCTATGCACATTTCACTATTTGTATACTAAAAGACGCTGGTAAACATTATTAAAATGTATGTTTTGAGGGTCTGTTAGTTTTCTATTGGTCATTTTACATTTGCACACTAATTAACATATATCTTCCTGGTTTCTTTAGAGTCTTTAATTTGCTAATATGCACCAAATTTTCCAAGAAAAGTCTATAGTGTCAAGCAGTGTTTTGAAAACTTGGTTAACTATATAATCCTCTTTTTTTTCTTTTCTTTTTTCTTTTCTCGTCTTTTCTTTTTAAAAATTTATTTGAGAGAGAGATCATGAGGGCTGGGAGGGGCAGAGGGAGAGGGAGAGAGAGAGAGAATTTTCAAGCAGACTCCATGCTGAGCCTGGAGCCCGATGCAGGTCTCCGTCCCAGGACCCTGAGATCATGACCTGAGCCAAAACCAAGAGTTCGCTGCCTAGCTAACTGAGCCACCCAAGTGCCCCAATAAACCCTTCTTTTCTCCCCCTCGTCCTCTTCCTCCTCCTCCTCTTCTTCTTTCTTCTTCTTCTTCTTTTACAAGAATTAGAGGGATGGAAATGAGGTCTCATCAAGAAAGGTGGAAAATATTTTTTCATTTATTCATTTTGTTTGATTGTGTTTTGTTTTTCAAAGGGAAGAAAGGGATGAGGGGTTACTTTCTAATATATGAAGTCTTCCAATTTAAGAACAAGCATAAACACTTTGTCAGTGGCAAATAAAACAAAGACATTCAGACTTCAACAAGCAGGTGATTTCTCCTTAGAAATAAACTAGTTCTTTCTGACTATCAGACAGGGGAAAATATGATAATGGATCCCTAAGGAAGACCCACAGAATTTGAGTCCCTAGAGATCTTCCAGGTCCTTAGTAGGTTTGGACATTCACCTTGCTAAAGGTAGAGTGCTATGCCAGATTAGATCAGAACTAGCATCCCTGCTCTGATTTCTGCACTTGACCCTGACCCTTCAGGGAATGCTACTGGAGGAGATCCAGCACCCATCTGAATCACTGCAACCTGCAGCAATCTCACCAGGACCTGACTGGGCTTTGGAGTGGAAATTCCCCATTCCTGTTTAAGGCCTTGATTCTTCCAAGGGATCACCTGGTTAGGCTAGCCCAAAACATATGAGCATTTCCTCCGTGACTGAAGGCTCACCCAGCCAAGTGCCCGGGCTGGTTTTCAGGCGTGGGTGACTGCAGCAGCAGTGTCCTCACCTTGGGGCTTCCTCACCCCCTGAGACTTTGTCCTGGTTGCATTATGGAAATCATCCAGTGCTACACAATGTGTCCAGGTCACATGTTTTCCCAACAACAGGCTCATCCTTTTGCTCATTTTCTGCTTCCTGACTTTGGGAAGTTCACCTTGCTGCACTGCCAACATCTTTGCACTGAAGAAAGACCTTTATGCTGGAGGGAAGTTTGCCTTGGTGCCTGCAGGGAGATAACTTTGGCCTACTTTGGGGTAGTGACTTGGCAACAAGGGCACACAATCTCTGGAATATTGGCTCATGAGCATGCTTCCAGAACTGAGTCAGGGTAACTTTCTCAAGGACGTGGAATGATTTTCATGGCCTATTAAAGACAAGTAGTTTCTGAGATGGCTGAAAGTTTATTCTATTGCTATCTTCCATGCTTGCTTTTGAGTTTTCAACCTTGCCTGGGTTAAAAGTGCTGAAGGAAATGAAGCTTTTCTTTACCTCGTGGTGATCAGAGATGGCAGCTTTCATGTTTCTTGCCTGTGACCCAGGGATGTAAGTGAACTTTTCTGGTAAATGAAATATATGTGGAATCAAAATGTGGAACATCTTTAAACATGAATAAAATAAAATATGAAGAATAGGTTAAAATCATATTTGTTTAAATGAATGCTTTGAAAGTAGATTCATATACAACAGATTTTTAAAAACATGTACTCTTATCTAATTTTGTATCATTTCTTAAACAGATATGTGGTGTAATTCAGTTCTTAGATTTTGAAATTTTTTCTTTGTATACTTAAATTATTTCAGAGGCAGGAAAATTATTTAAATAGTACTAAACAATACTATTTTGTACATACGACTTTTTAGCTTATAAAACATTTTTGTGTAACTTGTTTATTTGATTATCCAACCCACACATTTAAATATTATTCTGAAGCTTCTCTTAATACACAAAATTAAATAAAAAGTGTTATCTCGTTGACCAAAGGCCATTATTGCCCCTTGAAATAGGAGAGTTTCTTGGTGCTTTATACAAGATAAACAGTAACTGCCAAATGATTGTAATCTTTTTAGTAACTGTAACTCAATTTACAACAATTAACTCTATTCATTCCTTGAATTCGTGTAGCATACTTACTTTTTTAAAAAGATTTTATTTATTTGTTGGAGAGCGCACAAGCAGGGGTAGCCACAGGCAGAGGGAGAAGCAGGCTGCCCACTGAGCAAGGAGCCTGATGAGGGACTCAATCCCAAGATCCTGGGAGCATGACTTGAGCCAAAGGCAGATGCTTAACTGACTGAGCCACCCAGGCATCCCCATGTAGCATAGTTCCTGAAAAAGGCTCCAAGTTTACAAGTTAGTATTAATACATTTATTCCCACAATGTTCCTCGGAACTTAGGTTAGGCAGATTTTACCACTTCTATTTTATGGTTGGCAAAACTGTCCATGAGATCAGATAAGATGCCCAGAGTGGATTGGTCCATCAGGGTTGCCCCTCCTACAGGCATCTTGTACATCTCCCCTAGTGTCTCAGGACCATTCTCTGGGGCTCTTAACCCAGGTGTGCCCTCTGTGGAACCATCCCTTCTCCCCAACCTGTTCCTTTATTCCAGAATCCTACATTGAAAGCCTGCCCATTGTCTGGGCTTTCAGGGGCCTTGTAAGCCCCAGGTTCAATCTGTGGAGCCAAGAGTTGTTAATAGTTTTGTGTTTGACTCTACCTTATGACATGCTCTCATTTGCCTATAATAACCTCAGGCCAGTGAGGAAAGTTGGTGTCTAAGGCTAAAGAGGTATAGTTAAGAACTCCTGCCTCATAGAACCTTTGTGTAAGTCCAGATCTGACTCATACCTTAGCTGGTCTTCCAAACCATGCAGGTTCTGTGTTCATTACATATTCATTTTATTGGCAGGTGTAAAAACAAAAACAACACCAAACACCCTAAATATGTGTGGCATTCGCTATCAACCAAGGAATTTTATGACTGAGGTTTTCAAAGTGACTTGGAGAGGACTTTGGCGATGGCAACTTATTCGCCCCATTGCAGAAGGGTTATTATTAGCGCAAGTCTCTGGCTCGTGGAGAAATATAAGTAAATGAACACGTTAGATACACTTCCATGCCCAGTAGTCTCAGGGGAGCCTCACAATTAAAAAGTTCAATTTTCTTTATTCATTAAGTGTCATAAGTACCAGAGAGACAGGCGTGTGTAATAATCATGCAAAACGTCTTCCATTAATGGGCTCAGATGTGAAAAATAGGTCATTTTAGTAATTCTGAATTTTGATACACAGGTGGCCCAGAATTCCAATTTCTGCTGTTAAAATCTGTTCCATAGGATGAAGGTTGTACTATTAAATGTCATAGAATAAAATACATATATATGTCTGGATAGGTAGGTAGGTAGGTAGGTAGATGTTTAAAAATGTGACAGAAGCTGCATCATGATCTGAAGAAAATCCATGATTTGTAGTAGTATTGAGATTTCTAAGTGAAAATTTCTTATCAGACTACTAAAGCCTATCTTCCCAAAGCATCCTGTTTCAAGAAGTTAACTGTTTTCCAGGGACGGAGCATTTAGAGAATATTTCTCATTAGCTGCCTTCTGGACACAGATTAATTTATTTCTTCCCTGTAAATTCTAGAATTTTGCTCACCCTGCTCTAAAAGTTGACATTTTTTATTTTCTTTATTTCTTCTGAGGCTACCCCTTCCATCTCCTTCAGTCATGCCATTCTTGAAAACTGCTCATTCTCCAAGACTCACCTCAAATTGTATCTTGTTCATTGGAACCTTTCCACCTTACCTAAGAGAAGCAGTGGCCTTATTCTACATTCCCCTGAATCTTGTCCATGTCCTGGTTATAATCATGTTATCTAATATTTAGTAAGAGCTCACTCTGTCTGATGTACTATAGTAAGTTATTTACATGGATTGCCTTATTCAAGTCTTACAACACCCTCCAATAAGACAGGTATTATCTAACTGTGTCAGAATATGGTTAAGGTTTTACAGGTAGGAAGGTATGTAGTCTGGGTTTGAACTTGGGTGCTCTGACTCTAAGGTACTCTAAGTACCATATTATGTAGGTAATGGCAGATATTAATTTTATAGCAGTAGGTTTATGTGAGCTTATCCAATGTCATAAGTTCAAATACTATCTGTAGGTTGATTACTCCCAAATTTATAACTTCTCCTGGAAGCCTAGGCTTATATTGTCCCTGGCATTTCTAATAGATATATTACAATTAATGTGTCCAAGATAAATCTTCTGATTATCTTTCCCACATCTGGCCCTTCCATAGTCTTCCCCACATCTTGGATGATGACAGTCATATCCACTGACTCTCAAAATCATAACTGAGGTCTTATCATTGCCAATAACTGCAATTCCTCCACAATCTCCATTTCATGCACCCCACTCTCTGACCAGTCTTCCAACCTCTAGAGTTCCCTCTGTATATGGTGCCCCAATTATAACAGTCCTTCAGTCCACAATTTATTAACCACTTTTTACTGTCCTTCATCCCTTTGGTATAGTCTTCCACTCTTTCTCTGGCTTAAATCCCGTGTTCAATCATTACAAACAATTCCTTACATGTATCCTTCTTTGCCCCTCTCCTGCCCTCTACTCAACTTGTTAAAACTTTGACCTTGATTAAATCTAAATATCCACTACACAACCATGCTGACTCACCATAAATTCAAAAATGAACCCTAAGTGGGACATAAATGCTGAGTTAATCATATACTCTCACATGACTTAGATGACTATTTTCAACCTCATTCCTCTCTTCTCAAATTCCCAACATTTCCTCCCCCAGCCTCACTCTCAGCCAGTGGCCTTGCTTCACTAAGAAAATTTAAACAATTTAAAAATAACTTTCATAGACTCCCACCACCATCCTGGCCACCTATCAGCATTTGTACCAACATCCTTTGCTTTATTGCCAGTTACATGAAATGGACTATCCATACTCCTATCTAAAGCAACCCCCCCCCCACTTGTGTACCAGATCCTATCTCTTCTTGCCTAATTAAGGGCATTGTTTCAGGAATCCTACCTTTTCTTTCTTATGTTAGCAGTGTTTCAGTGTCTAGTGGATGAATCATTCATATCAACAAACAAACATGATGCCATTTCCCATCTAAAAAAGGGCTTCTTTTCATTCCATTTCATTCACTCATCACTACGGCCCCTTTCCATTGTCCTACTTTGCAGCAAAACTCCAGTTCACACTATCTCTGACTCCTATCCTGTCATTGCCTCTTAAACTCTTTCCCACCAGCTTTTTACCTTCACCACTCGACAGAAATTTCTCCTTTGAAGATCGCCAATGACTTTGCTAAACCTAATAGTCATTTCTCAGTTTTCATCTTACTACTTTATTTGACATTGTTGACTCTTTCTTATACCCTCTTTTTACTTAGCCTCTAAGATACCACATTCAGCTGGTTTTCACCTTCTCAGTCTCTCTAGAGGGTAAATCCTTTCCCCTTGAACCTTTGTAATGTTGGAATATCCCACAACTCAGTCCAAGATCCTCTTTTCTATACACAGTATTCTCCCTTGGTGATCTCATCGAGTCTCATGGCCTTAAATTATTACTTCTGTAAAAAGATAACTCTCAAATTTATAATGTTATCTTAAATCTCTCTACCTCCACACTCATATAGCTAGCTGCCCACTCAGCATCTTCACACGGACATTAAAAAACATCATAAACTTAGTGTCTCAGTGTGCAGCCTTCTCCAGCTCAGGTAATGAAAACTCCATTCTTCCAATTGTTTAGACCAAAAAACAAACAAACAAAAAACTTGGAATCATCTTTAATGACTCTTTTTCTCATATCACACATCCAATTCATCAGGAAATCCCAATGCATTTACTTTCAAAACACATCCAGAATCTGAACACTTTGCACTAATTCATTACCCACATTCTTGGCTGAGCCACTACTACCAAGCAACTGTTTCTAAATTGTCTCCCTACAGTCTACAACCTGGTTTTAATACAACAAGAGTGATACTAATGAAACTTAAGTCAGATCATATCAAGTCCATCTTCAAAACTTAGCATGGCCCCTATTTCAATCAGAGTAAAAACCAAAGTGCTTACAATGGCCTGTATGGCTCACTGGTTTCCTAACTGTTCCTTGAAAACATCAAACATGCTCCTGCCTTCGGGCCTTTGCACCCGATGTTCCCTCTGTTTGGAATATTCTTTCTCTTGATACCATATGGGTACTATCTCCTTGTTTCAATTTTTTGTTCAGATTTGAACTACTGAATGAAAGCTGTCCTTACAACTCTATTTAAATTACACCTCCACCCCACCCAGCACTCCTCATTGCCATTACTCCATTCTTCTATTTTTTTAAAATTTATTTTGAACTACTTAAACAAATTTGGCAATAGTTGATACACAGTGTTACATTGGTTAGATGTATAAGATAGTGATTCAACTCTGCTCACAAGTGTAGCTCCTGTCTGTCACCATGTAACACTATTATAATATTGTTGACTGTATTTCTTCTGTCATTCCTATTTATTCCTGTGACTTCCACTGTTGTTTTATTTTTTTCCCATACAAAATATCACCTTCTAGGGATGCTTAGTTGGCTCAGTTGATTAAGCATCTGCCTTTGGTTCAGGTCATGGTCCCAGGTCCTGGGATCCATGCCCACATCGTCAGGCTCCCTCTCTCCCCTGTTCATGCTCCCTCTCTCTCTCACACATGATCTCTCTATCTCTCAAATAAATAAAATATTTTTTAAAAAATATCACCTTCTAACATATCAGGTAATCTATATAGTATGACTATAGTTTGTTTTCTATTTTCCCTGTTTATAATGTAATTTCCTTGAGAGTGGGAATCTGATTTATGCATTGATGTACTTCAAATGCCCAGACAGTGTTTAATAGATAGCAAGAGCTCATTAAATATTTGCTGAGTGAATGAATGAGAGACTCCTTCCAGTTGCTTAGTACAAACCCTGGGTCATTCTTCACTCCTGTCCTTTTCTCATACTGTACAAATAAGTCAACATCAACTCTTCTCAGCTCAACCTTCAAACTATATCCATAAATAGATCACTTTGTACCACCTTCATGCTATCACTCTGGTTAAACTGCCATCATATTTTGTTTGATTTCTCTGCTTCCACTTTCCCTCTCTTTAATCTGTTCTTAACACAGAAGCCAAAGTGGGTCCCATGAAATGCAGTTTAAATCATGACATGCCTCTGACCAAATCCTTGCAGTAAATGTTAGTGACATCTTCAGCCTGCAAAGCCTCACCTCCCAGCCCCCTGATACCTCTCTGACATCATGCTTCACTGCTCTACTCCTTTCTCACGCAGTCTAGCCACATGGTCTCCCTACTGGTCCTTGAAAATACAGCCAGGGAAGTTTCTGTCTCAGAGACTTCGCACTGGTTATTCCCTTGTCTAGTAATGCTTTTTCCTTAGTAATCCTCATGGTTCACATCTTCATCCTTCTGATCTTTTCTCAAATATCTTTTTACTGAGGCTTTCCTAACTATCCTAGCATGTTTTCAAACCCATCTCCAGAATTCTCTACAGCCTTTTCTTGCTTGATTTTTCTTCACCCATTACCACCTAACATGCTATATGTTTTACTTATTTATTTAATTATCTATCTCGTCTGACAGGAATATGTATTCCAGGAGGGCAGGGATTTTTGTTAACAGCTATATCCTGAGTATCTTGGACAGTGTTTGGCACAAAGTAGATATGGCTATTTGTTAAAGAAATAAATGAAGGGTGGCCTGCCTTTGGTAATACCTGGTACATCAGAAATGCTCAAAGGCACTTTTTGAATAACTGAATGAGTGAAAAGGATCAGGTCTCAAGGGTGTGAAAAATCATACCAGAAGAGTTCTCCATCTCACCTTAAGCTCCCCCAAGTGAGGGAAAGACAAGCAGTGTGGGTAGCACGTTTAAAGCCATACCAGAATAAACATAAGACAGTGAAAACTGACTGGCTTCTTCTCTGTTCTATAGTTTACATGCAGATAGATTTTCGTGACTGGACCATGCTTCTAGTTATCTTGCCCTCAACGTGACTGCTTCTCTTCTAAGTGTATGAAGAGCCACTGTGCCCAATGACAGCTCAGACTGCCTTCTGAGTGGGGGTAACAGGACGAGGACAGTTGTGCTGTAGGGAGTATGAGTAGCTAGCGAAAATTGGGACTACATGATCTCATTTTCTGTTCCTTCTTATAGGAAAGACATTTTGAAGCAGAAAAATATTCTTTACATGCATATAGAGTTTGAAATTTGCAATGACTAATGTTGGAAACCAATACCAGTGCTATATTAGTATGTGGACAGTTGAAATTGCTGCGTCTTTGGCATTGTCAGAAGCTGCAGTGAAAAGACCCCAAACACCTGTTGACTGTGCCATGCTTCCTGATGGTGCCACCTAGGGGTCATGCTGTGTTTTGGCCCTGGATGAACCTCTGACTGAGTTGTTAGGCCTTTATTGAAGTTCCCTTACTTTTACTAGGTGCTCAATGATGTGCTTAATCACTAACCCATAGTAACTTTCCTCCAAAAGAACAGGCTGAATTTTAATAAGTAAATATGAAATCTAGCAAAAGCTTTTTCTAATATGTCAAGAATTAGAAAACTCCTCCCACTCTCCAAAGCACTTATCTGTAGCAGGGCAGGTTCTTATTTTAACATATCTAGATTTTTTCCTAACCCTTTATGAAACAAGTAAATCCATCATTAGATTTACAGAATGGAAGCACAACCAAGTAACATGACTTGCCCTGTACTATCCAGCAGCTCCGTGGTGGTGTCTGTGAGGACCTCAGATGACCCAATGACATGTTAGCTGAGATGGGCCAAATCTCTCCAAATCAGTTTATAAGCTGAGAATTGCATTTCTGCCTTAACACAGGCCATAAACATTATAAACATATTACACATAAACATTATATTCTTGAAATGTTACCCCAAGGTCACATCTCCATAGAGAATAAGGATGCACACAATACAAATATTAAAATTGAAGAAGGAAACTGCTATAGACTCTGAAATGGAGAAATGTTTACAGCCACACTTTACTTCATCATTTTTACTTGTGGGAAACAGTCTTCTCTTCCCACTCTGAGGACGGGAAAGCAGTATTCACATCTTACTGAGGACATAGGAAGCTACAGTGCCCCATGAGAAAGGAGCTGTGCTTAGTCTTAGTTTCTAAGGCACATTCCCACAGGCTCCCTCACTCATGTTTTTTATTCCATGATGGGCTCTTCTGCACTTATCTCTGGCATATCTAAGTTCTTTGATGATTAACCCACTGGGTTCATTTTTAATTTCTTTGGAAATGAATAGAGTAAACATCTTTCCTTTATTAATGTGTCCCAGGCCTTTCCCTCACTTAATGCAACTATTTTCATCTCTGAATTTCTGTTTCATTTTCAGAGTTGAGTGCATATACAAATGGGAATATATATATATATATATCGTGTGTGTGTGTGTGTGTGTGTGTGTGTGTGTGTGTGTGTGTAACTCATACGCGAATGTCTTTAGAAGGTATCTATGTATCGGTAAGGTGAAGTTATTTAAAAGGAGATATATTAAGTATATACAACTAGAGGATTGAATGCATTAGTGGCTTTTGACAAATAGGAACAATATCATCAATAAAAGAATAAATGGCTGCTTCCATGGCAGATTCTAATTACCCTCGATTATCTTCTTCCAAGTCCTAAAGCCTTCTAAGGCATTGACTTTCACTTTGTGACATTGCCCTACTATTCCACTCCCGAAGTGGATATATGTAACCTGAAAAAGGAGGATGAAGTCTCACAAGCTCACTTTCTTAGTCCACAGCCATATCTCATTTAATAAATGAGGGAGGTGTTGGGCTTAATGCCAATGAACAGAAATAACAGTCTGACTCTGAAAGGGTGACTAGGAAAAGACAGAGAAGTTTGATAGGTGGTTATGGCTAACCTGGAATGCCACATTAAGGAGTAAACCTACAGGAACTGAGCACTAGGAACGGACAGGGATGAAAGGTGTTAAGACAAGAAGGGAGAGGGTGTCAATAAATATAAACTTCCTTTATGTCTCTCTTTCTTCCTCTTCCTCTCCTCCCCTTCTCCCCTTTCTCCTCCTTTTTGCAAGGATGCTCTAGTATGTTTTAGGAAACTAGGACTTTTCCAATTGCCAATTTCTTTATTTATGGATTCTTTCCCTAAACCTTTCCAGTAATAAAGTCCTCCATCCTTCTACATCAGAAGCTAACATGAAGGTAAACTTTAGTTATTGAACTGAGTAGCCATTAGTAGAGGTTACTGTCATAGTTACTGTCAAGTTACCTTTCTTATTAACTATTTTTTAAAGGACTTATTTATTTATTTGAGAGAGAGAGGAGGGACAGAGGGAGAGAAGCAGACTCCTCACTCGGCGTGGAGCCTGACATGGGGCTCACAAGACCCTGAGATTTTGATCTGAGTTGAAAATCTTAACTGACTGTGTCACCCAGGTGTCCCAACTCCACTTTTTGTTTTAGCATTTTTTTTCTTTCCACATTCCTCTCTTCCTCATCCTCTAAATAAGCCAAAATGTCACTGTTCCATGGAAAATGTAATAAAAGTTTGAAAGATTAGAAGCATAACACTAAAAGAATCAAAGTAGAGAACATTCAGCTTATTGGGTTAAATTCGCACATTGATTTATTTGGGATAAAAGAAAAATATATATACAGTGATCAAAGTGTACAACAGAGTTTTTATCAGAATTTTACTGAACTTGAAATTGATGATAGTAACATTTAAGATGGCAGTAAGTTTAGAATGAGACCCTATCTAATCAGTCATTTATGACTGAATTCTGAATTTTCATAACTAAAATGAAGAAAGTCTTAAAGCACCAATGGAAAAACTCATCCTTCCTCTTTTTTCTTGTATTTGTATACACCAGCTCTTCATTTATCTCTTCAAATAGGAGCTCTAAAGAGATTGAGATGCATGGCTAGGAATAAAAGCTGGGCCCATGTGTGGATTACCCTGACATGGTACTAGGTAGTACTTGGGAGGCCTGTTTCCCATTTTACTTTCAGCTGATGGTGGAACTGGGAAACAAACAAAAAAAAAAGTGTAAAACATAATTAAGGATTGAACTTTTATCTTTAATGTTTCAATAAGAAGAAAATAAAAACTTTTGAAATGAAAAATTGACCTATTTCTAATTGCACAAAAAGGACTTTCTTCTATTCAATGCGTGTGATGTATAAGAAGGGTCAACTTTCAGCTACTAAAATAAATCTTTTATCTACTGTTATGTTTGCTATAATTAACCACTAACATGGATGTAAAGGAAAAATTTTAAAGATTTTCCTGATTTCTTTGAAAAAAATGGGCTCTGTTGAGACATTGAAGAGAAAATCATAGTCTATCTACAGGTTGCCTCAGTTGAGTACACCGTCTAGAGCTTGCTCTTAAAAATAGTGCCCACATGATCAGGAATGATGAAATCCATACAGAGCTATGTTCATTGATTTTTTTTAAAAAAAAATTTAATTGCTAAGAGGTTTCTGAAAATTCTGTTTCATCAAAATTGAACTCACAGTTAAATTAAACTCACAACTAAAAAGGAAACAGCACTAAAGAACATGCCAATAAAGAAATACTGTATTAACAGGGCTGAAAGAAAAGTCTTTTCAGATAGTCTAGTGAAGGTAGAAATGCCAGAGGTTATCATAGCTGTCAGGTTGTAAGTCAATCATGAGCTCCTGGGAGAAAGAAATTTCCCCTGATGCAAGATCAGGGTTGTTATTGCTGGCTCTCATTTCCTGTCTTAGTAATATGTTCAGCACCGGGGAAGAGGGAATAAAGGTTCTGTCTGGTGAGCTCATATTTGAAATGTAACAACAGACTGATACCTTAAGGAGAGTGAACTGAGGAAAGAGAGAAAGATGGGTAGGTGATGGTAGGGGGTGAGAGATTTTGCTATTTATTCTGGTTGGTCTCTATCTGCATTCACTGCCTCTCTGGATGGGTTATATGATAGTTTAAAGTTGTCTGTTTTGCTTCACAGTTATTGAACTCTTGGAGGGCATTCTGGAATATTGCTTTTCTTTCTGAACTTTCATCCTCCCTAAAAATAGTTGATTTCTAAGAGGAGATGGTTTATTTGTTTCCTCTAGGTTTCAGGACCTGGAGGCTGAGCTTCTCCCTTCCTTCCAGGGAGGGTATCAGTCTGGATAGAAAAAAAAAAACTGTCAAGTTTGGGAGCCATATGACATCAAGATTGAATTTTCTTCTGGTTGGCAGTTAGCTTTGGATAAGTTCTTAAGTTCTAGCAGTAAGTTCTTCAGCTAAAAATTTAGTTAATATTACCTTCCTCATAGGATATTGTAAGAATGAAAGAAATAAAATATATAAAATGACTGGCAATTGTCAATGTGTGATTCACGTTGATTCCTCCCAGAGAGTACAAACCTGTCACAAATCTAAACCTACTATAAAGAGTTCATAAAAACTTTCCGAAGGTTTTGAGAGAGGGGCTTTGTATTTGGGCAGAGGAGGTAGTTGTATTTGAAGAGCTTTCAAAAATGTTACCATATCGAAAATATTTCCTGAATTCTAAAATGTGTATGTTTCAGATTAATTTTTTATATTAAAATATTGTAAATATGGGGCACCTGGGTGTCTTGGTCGGTTAAGTGTCCACCTTCAGCTCAGGTCATGATCTCAGGATCCTGGGATCAAACCCTGGGTCCAGCTTCCTGTTCAGCGGGGAGTCTGCTTCTTCCTCTCTGTCTGCCCCTTGCCCCCAGCTTGTGCTCTCTCACTCATTCTCACTCTCTATCTCAAATAAATAAATAAAATCTTAAAAAAAAAACCTCTCATTAAAATACAACAGGTGATTGTTAAGAGTGCAAAATGTAAAGTGGAAGGGAAGTCTGTTGAGTTCCTGAAACAGTTAAAAAAAACAACTTTAAGTTGCCTTAGAGAAGGAAGGGGTTATGAGATGTGGTCCAGGGCCAGTCATCGTGGGAGATGTCCTTTGCAGGAGAGGAAGAAAGAGAGAGAAAACTAATCCTCACGCATTTATACATATGCACAATATTTACCGAGCATTTGCTCTCAGGCAGCTTCAGGAAGAACTCAGTAAACACTCTTCCTGCCCAAGTGAGGCTTACAGTCAGTGGAGAAACCAAAACTAATGGAATGATCAAGGCAGCATAAAATTCCAAGTTCAGGGTACCATGAGTGGTGGCTGGGCAATTTGGCACTGAAGATGTTAGAAAGGATCTACATTGTGCAGTAGTACGTTTGTATTAGCAACAGTTAGAGCTATAGATAAATGGTTGAAGTGACTCAATTTATGGCCTTGAAGCAACTGCATCTGAGGGACTAAAAAATATCTACAATATATGGGCTGAAGCAGACTGTGTGAGGTCTGGAGGAGCATGAGAGAAAGAGGAGGAGGAGGGAAGAAGAGGGGAAGAAAATGAAGGAATAGGGAAAGAAGGAAGAGAGGAGGAGGAGGACATGGAGAAGGAAGGATCAGAACAAGATCAGAACTATGATTGCTTTCCCTGGCTTTGTAACGAGGTTTAGAGGAAATACCAAAACCCACACTATTTGCTATTTAGGGACAGGGATAGCCAGTGTTCCACCAGGGCTGGAGGAATTGGGTAGTATTCTATCTTCCTTTCTTACCTCTGCTGCAACAGAATTGGTGGGCTTGTGGTGACATCCAGTTATAAAAGTTTTCTGTCTCTCTTGGGATACAAGAAGATTTCCCTTAAATAATTTAAAAGTAAAATTATTAAGTACCAAGTTTTCATGATTCTATTTAAGGGATCATAAGCAGAGGATATGCAAATGTTCCATGATTTCTTTCTATGCTGCAGTTACACTGTCTATTTCCGGGAGGGGCTCACACCGTCTTTGATTTAAGAACAATAGACAGTAGTCATTGTGGATTAATTCTACCTGCTTTTCTGAGAAAGGGCATCTTAACCTGGTGGCATATGAAGAACTGAGGCCCAAGGGGGAGTTTTTCTGAGTGTCTCTCACCATAGGTACAATCTCAGCCAACTCTCTCTACGGTTATCATCAGCTTTGGTGTTCATCGATGTTTACCGGCACCTAGCACAGTAGCTACATGAATGGATGAATTAAAATAACCCCTTTGGTGATGTATGGAAGTGTTGAATCACTATATTGTACACCTGAAGATAATATTATACTGTAGGTTAACTAATTGGAATTTAAATAGAAATTTTTTAAAAAGTAGGTACCTGCTTTTTTTAAAATTTTTTTTTTAATTTAATTTTTTTAAATGGCTCTGAGTGGCTTTTTTTTAAATATAATGATTTGAGGATGCTGATATTCCAGAAGACCCCCTTTTACCAATTATGATATAATAAATATTTCTCCCCACTCTTACGAAAAAGGATGGGTATAAATTGCATTTATTAAATATTGGTTTAAAGTAAATCTCCCCAAACAGATGTACACTTTCCTCAAAGAATAAAATCTCCATCATTGCAACAAATGGCACATAAAATGTTTCCAAAATTCGTAGGAGAAATCTTTATCTACAAACTGAGGCTGCTGGCTGCTTGTTATTTCATCTAAGGAAGGGAAAGGACTTGCCTGTTAAGCACACTTCGAATGAGGTGATGGAGGTACAATTGGATGTGATTGCCAACAGCCATTTCAGTTCTGAAAGAGGTGATAAAAGGGGTCAAAATTACTTCCCTCACTTCTAGGGAGAATATCTGGAGCCTTGCCATGAGGAAAGTGGACATCAGATGANGGTGGACAACAGATGATCTCAGACTTGAGAGAAAAGAAGAAATATTACCCACATGATAGGGCTGAAATCAATGTGTTAACCTACAAAAGTGGGTTAGTCTTGTTTCGAAAAGGAATTTTTTTAAATTCCAGAATAAAGTCATCGAACTCTAGATCTCTTAGTGTTCTAGAAACTTCCACCTTATTTATATTTCAAGAGATCCCGAAAGGAGCCTAGTCTAGAGATGGGACTTTTTCTGAATTGGATGAAAGAAGAGACCTGAATGGTGAGTCTGCTCCTTTCTGGATATTCCATACATGAAAGAAGGATGGCGAGTTACAAAATGAGTCTCCTTAATTCCATATAAGTATCAAACTTGGTTAGCTGTCTTGTCACTCTGCAGAGTCTGAATCAGTCTCTACCTTTGTTAGGATGGATGAGCCTATTAGATACTCTTCTGAGGACTATTTCTTGGCATGAAGGGAGAGAAAATCATAAAAAGCTACATAGGGAAGAGGTTCTGTATCTCCAAACAAGAGAAATGATTTTGAGTCTCTTAATGTATTTTTGTGTCACATAATTCAGCCAAAACACAAAGCAGGTGTCTCTGGTTCTCAGTAGTCCCCTGCAGACATGTTCACGAAACATCTCCACTAGAATTCCCCAGGGCAGGCAACAGCAGCAGGGCCCCACAAATGGTCCAGGACAGAAACTAGGATGTTTCTTTGGCTTCTCCCTTTTTCTTAGCTTCCCAACATTAACAGCTGAGCTCAATCCATCCCTCAGGCCTGTTAACTCTGCCTCCTCGTATTTCCTGAACATACTGCCATATCTGCCTTTAGCTTCTTTACGGTTTTCTCGATCAGGCTACTGGATTTGTAGTTTGTGCCCCTCCAATTTATTTTTTACCTTGTACTCAAAGAGCTCCTTCAAATTGGAAGTCTCATTTTGCCACGTTCTTATTTAAAACATTTCCATATCTTCCCATCGAGTAGAGGATAATGCCCTAACTTTCTGGCACAACATGCAAGACCTTTCAGGACCTGCCCCTGAAGACCTCCTCAGCCCCTTCTGAACTATGTGTAGACCACAAAGGCTTACCTTTCTGTCACCTTGGGGTTTGCACAAGCCACATCCTCCATCTAGAATGCACTTCTCCCTTCTGATCTGCTCCCACTTGCCCTTCAGGTATAGTTTAGATGTTGATCTTTCTGGAAAGTCTTAACTGACTCCAGGGAAAGGATCAGATGCCCCACAATGTACACCTTGAAACTGGGTGCTATTACAATTTTCACCCCACATTTTAACTGCTTATTTACTTGCCAGTTTCTATCAGAGATATAAATTTATTGAGAGCAAAGATTGACTCATACTCTATTGTATACAGAGCACTTAGGGACATTGTAGGACCTCAGTCAATATTTGTTGAACATATAAATTTGCACTCTCACTGGATCAAGGCTGAGGTTATCGATTCCCTCTGTAGTCTCCAGAAAGGCAAAAGCAACAGATGGTCCCGTGAGGACTTTTCCAGCTCTGAGATTTTAGGAGTATATGAGGACACTGGGTGCCTTAATCAGAGGAGAGCTACCACTGAATTCAGAAAAAGAAAAAAAGGGAATTGACAAAGAAAAAAATTCTTCCACTTGACGATTTTGCTCAGAATTTTCATGTAGTTTAATTTCAATTTCTTTTATGCTATTGGTAACTATACTGACCTAACTGTGTTGAAATACTGGTGTAAGAAATCCCTTCTCTGGATCTTTAACAAAATCCTTTAAAAAATGCATTTTAGCTATCCTCACCTCCCCTAATAGAAGGAGGCAGAGGAAACCTTTTCTGAGTTTGCCAAAGATAAGACACAGTTGATCTCTCCCAAGACAATTTTGATTTTTGAAGTTGATATAATATTTCTGTCCATTAAATGATCAAGTTTTTTTATTATTCAATTTAGAAAAGATGGCCCCATAAACATAGATGAATATTAAATTTCCAAGTAGTATCTATATAGTAATTTGCTTATTGATTTAAAAATTATATAGATCTACAAGGAAGTTGCTTGTCAATTTCCCATAGTTATGATATCTTTTTAAAGGAATGTTAAGTAGGGGTAGCAGTAGTTCCCTTTATTTTGATGATGTTTTAAGCACATGATTTGTTCACCTTGAAACGAGAGGCATTCAGGTTCAGTATTTGGAGAGTAATTTGATGTTTGTGGAAGCACTGTGGGAACCCAAGCTAGTGTGTTTCTGATGTCATTTGATGAATATTTGGGAAATTTTGAGCAAAGGAAAATTATACATAGTGGTAATAAACTTCATCATCATTTTTAGAAAAAAAAAACCCTTAATGAAAGAGAAAGTCTGTAAGTACTGCTTGGTTAATGACCAAAAGAAAGCTTAAATTTAGCAAGATTTCTTTAAATCCTTTATATAAGACTCTGTTTTTATGTGGAAGCACAGGGAGAAGATTTGAATGTGTGTCAACAATTAGAATTCAATGGAGAATTTAGAACCTCTCTGTATGTATTTGAGCTCTCCCCGTAGAAACAACCCCACATTAGCTGACAGCAGGACTGTGAGACTCCCAGAAATGGTGTCTCTAGTTTACACATCAAAAAATTCAAGAGAATTCAACAGCTAAGTTTAGATGCTGATGAGCCTAGACGGGCAGGCTCCAGTAACAAAGGCAAGAAGTCTGAGAGCCTGGGCTTTGAGCCTTCAGAGTCTGTACTTGGATCTCAGCAATGCTATTTGCAAGTTCCATGACTGTGGTCTCATCTGTTCACTTCATAAGCCTTAGACTCTCTGATGGTAAAAAGGGTGCCCATATACCAGCCTTAAAGAATTGTGGTTAAACAGCAAGAAAAAGTGCTGTTTAAGATACTAGATATATAAAACTTTTCCCTTTCTTTCTTGGTTTCTCTTTCTACTGATTACTGTGGATTTTTCTTGCTATACGCATTCTACTCTCTTGCATGGGGATTCATCCCTCCCAGGAGACTCCTTTCCTGTGCCCTCCTGCTCTAACTCAAAGTGGAGTGGAGACCCCCAAGGATTTCCTACCTGTGGGCTAAGACATGCTCAGAAGCTGTATCACGGGTGGGGAAGGCTCAGGAATCACCCACAGAAATGCACCATGGCACTGGCAGCCTGGGGCAGGTAAGGCTGCTGCTGTGTCCTTCCTGGAGACACCACAGGGTGCATGTCCAATCCTGTCCCTTCTTGCGTGTGTTTGAAACATGTTGGTCTTCAGTTGCCTGAGAACAATCAAATCAGCCAGCACGAACTAGGGGGTGGAGGGTTGCAGAAATGTCTGGACATGGGCAGTGAGGGATGCCGGGCAGGGACCCAGTGCCCGCAGTGGGTGAGTACATGGCTGAGAACCTGTTCCAGAGAGGAAAAGAGGTGGCTGGAGATGGGACCACAAATGAACTAAGGCTCCAAAGCCCCCACATTTGCTCCATGGACCCACAGACTTCACTTACAAAACACAAATTCACAACTAAAATTATTAAGCTTTTCACAAAGACTATTGCAGAATATTTAAGCCCAGGGCTCTTCTTAATACAGGTACCTATGTGGGGGCGCCTGGGTGGCACAGGGGTTAAGCATCTGCCTTCGGCTCAGGGCGTGATCCCAGCGTTATGGGATTGAGCCCCACATCAGGCTCCTCTATGGGTACCTATGTGGGGGCGCCTGGGTGGCACAGCGGTTAAGCATCTGCCTTCGGCTCAGGGCGTGATCCCGGCGTTATGGGATTGAGCCCCACATCAGGCTCCTCCGCTGTGAGCCTGCTTCTTCCTCTCCCACTCCCCCTGCTTGTGTTCCCTCTCTAGCTGGCTGTCTCTATCTCTGTCGAATAAATAAAATCTTAAAAAAAAATACAGGTACCTATGTGACTACACTGGTTGCACAACCATAAATTTGACTCTGGGGTTGAATGAGGCAATGTTCTAAAGCCCCTGACACATAAAAGACATTAGAGAGCCATCCATGGTGGTTGCAGAACAATGCAAGTCAAGGTGAGACAAGATATTATAATTAAATATTTTGTAGAGTTAAAAATAAATTTAAAAATTTTAAATACTTTAAGCCTCATCTTCATCAAGACTCTTCTGATGATGCAGATTTCTTAGTGAAGGCTTAATGACTGGACTACCTCAAATGAAAACACTCATTGGCTGGAGTACACAATAGAAAAAAACATCCCCCAGTAAGGTCTTAGGACTTTTTTAGGTACACAGATGGCACCTGTAATATTAGAACTATGCTCAAATAACAATTTTTACATATAAATCAGCATAAAAGCAGAGTAAAAGAGCTTAATTTGGTGTTGTTATGTGAATGAACATAATTGGAAGTTTCATTGAGGGGAGTGGGAGGCAGCATGGGGATGGATTATAAAGTCCATTTGGGATTCTATCGAGACTGTAAAGGAGTAGTTGGCACAAATGTTTAAACAGCCTGTCAAAATATCTCTGGGGACAAGGACACTCATCTAGTTAAGATGACAGTCATAGAAATCTGGAGAAGTGAGGACTGATAAATGGTTAACAGCCAACTCTGTAATGTTGTGTATATGTTCAGAACCAGAGGAGGGATGGAGACCAGGTCCTAGGTGATGAAGCTCTTGGGAATATTTGGTGGTGTCCAAATATAATATATAAAAAATATAATATAATATAATATAATATAATATAAATATAATAATGGTGCCCTGCAAGCAGGCTGATCTTCTTTAGACATAAATATCATGTCACTACCTTGTTTGAAATATACTGGCTTCCAGTTGCCCAAGAATAGTCTAAACTCCTTAAATTGCGTACAAGGCCCTTCACAATCTGACTTTGCTTACCTCCTCACTCCTCTCCACCCTCTATAATCCTCCACCCTCTATAATGAACTTCCCTCTCTCCTCTTGTCCCCTGCTTCTTCTCTCAGGAACATTTTCTTCTCCACTATCCTCCCCTTTCTCTATGACTTCTCACAGGTGCTTTAGTTTTTAACTTAAACACCACTTCCTCAGGGAGAGAGGACTTCCATTATCCTGGGTAGAGCTAATGCTTCCCCTCTGTGCTCCAAGAGGACCCAGTAAGTGTCTGATCAGAGCACTTTCATGTTGTCTCATTTGTGTTGTAGGGAATGGAAATTGCATCCATCCTGATCATCTTTCTATCCTCATCTTCTGGAGTTTGAGACATAGTGGGTGTTCAGTGACTCTGGTAAAATAAGTGACAAATGCTTTTTTCCTGTAGCCTAAGGAGTAGAGAAGCTCAGGGTCTACGTATCACTAAAGCACATATCTACCTGTCTAGCACTGTACTAGGTAGGGTGACGTACTAGAGAACTGTGTGACACGGGTGTGGGTACAGTCCTTTTCAAGCTGGGCTGTCACCTGGGCTGAAGATCTTGGGCCATTCTAGTTGTCAGATGTTGAGACTTAGAATCACAGGTATATTTTATTTTATTTTATTTTTATTTTTTTAAAGATTTTATTTATTTATTCGACAGAGAGAGAGACAGCCAGCGAGAGAGGGAACACAAGCAGGGGGAGTGGGAGAGGAAGAAGCAGGCTCATAGCAGAAGAGCCTGATGTGGGGCTCGATCCCATAACGCCGGGATCACGCCCTGAGCTGAAGACAGACGCTTAACCGCTGTGCCACCCAGGCGCCCCGACAGGTATATTTTAAAAGACCTGCATGAATTGAGCTCCAAATAAACAGTGCATACACAAAGCACGAGTCAAAAATCAGATTAAGGGAATAGCTCTAGATGTGCTCATTATGTTTGTTGAACAAATCTCCTTTCTCATGTCTCTCCAAGCTAGTGATAATTTCTGAGAGTTCTGCGCAAGCTTTCTGAGAAGGCATTTTGGGAGTCTGTAGGGTTTAAAGAACTGTTTCAGAGATGTGGCTTTCATATTGACATGCCTAATTGGAATAGCATGCCCTTGTGGGAGAGCAATGACAACAGAGTGAAGAGTTTAGGTTGGCTCTGATTAGGCCACAAGTTTCAGTTGAGGTGAATGGTTTTCAGAAGGGCTAGAAAAATAACAAGCATAGAGCAGAAAAATAACAAGATGAAAGTCTTTGCACAGTGTCAGACAGTTTTAACTGTAGTGTCTGTATGAGGAATTAAGAGCAGGGGTGACTTGGAGAACTAATACGGGAGATTTGAGTACTTCTTAGCATCCAGCCTTGTGTAGGTACCACTTCAGAATTCATGGCCCAAGTTTAAAGAAACACACCTACCTTATATCATGCCTCTTTGGGGGAAATTCTGGAGAGTTCCATCAAAAGCCCCATTACGGGGGTGCCTGGGTGGCTCAGTCAGTTAAGCATCTGCCTTGGGCTCAGGTCATGATCTCAGAGTCCTGGGATGGAGTCCTGCATTGGGTTGATTTACTCATGAGTAAATCAACCAGCCAGGCAAATTATTCCAAGGAGGGTACATGAGTAACTTTTTCCTTGTTCATTGTAGACCAAGTGGAACTCTAAATGTTGTCAGAAGTTTGTCAGGATGCACATTCAGACAGCTTTTGAAGAGATGGAAAGTCAATGTTGTTCCCTTTTACTTTTACCGTAAAAGTATAGCATTTGAATTGTAGGGTCTAAAGATAGGGAGGACGATGAGAGTTCATTATAACCCACCTCCTTCTCTGCTGCGGTCATGACGCCATCTCCATTACTACACACAGATAAGAAGAGCTCTTATTTCAAAAGATTTCCAGGGCAGGAAATTCAATCTTCTGATACCCTCTTCACTGAAAAATTCTCCTTACTGTCCAATCTAAACTGACCCTTTTTGCTGAAGATTATTAAATCCATTAACTTTCATTCTGTCCTCTGGGAGGCAGGGGACAGCTTTTATCTTCTTAATAAAAACTTCATATTGCCAAGCATGTTATAAACTGGTTCATGTGAAAAAGACAGGCTTGGGTAATGAGCAAGTGTTTTCCCGTGTGCCTGCTGATACACTGATTGACTCTGGACATCATCTTTGTAATCCATAAACTGTGGAAACGGACTTTTTGCCTATTTTTCTTATTGGAGTTTTGTAAGAAAATCATTCAGTTGGGGCAACCTACATTATCCAGCAATGAGTGCTTGGAATATCAGCAAAAACTTTTGGGTTTCAAATGCTTTTTAGGTTGATGAAAGCCATCTTGAATTTTTTAAATTAAGATATAGTTGATACATAACATTATGCAAGTTTAAGGTAAAAACATACTGATTTGATAAATTTATGTATGACAACATGACCTTCAGTGTAGTGTTAGTTAACACCTCTATCAACCCACATAATTATCATTTTTTTCTGATGAGAACATTTAGAATGTAGTCTTTTAGCAACTTTGAAGTCTATAATGCAGTATTGTTGACTATAATAATTATGCTGTGCATTTGAGCTCCAGAACTTAATTATCTCACAGCAAGCTTGTAGCCTTGTCCAATATCTCTCCAGTTCCCCCATCACTACGCCATTCTACTCTCCACTCTATGAATTCAGCTTTTAAAATTCTACATATAAGTGAGATCATACGGTATTTGTCTTTCTCTGTCTGACTTTCTCACTTAGCATAATGCCCTCAAAGTCCATCCGCATCACAAATGGCAGGATTTCCTTATTTCGCATGACTTTCTCATAATATTCCATTGTGTGTGTATGTACATCTTCCTTATCCATTTATCTGTTGATGGACATCTTTCAAATCTTAAGCTTAAGAGTTATTTGGATTTCTATTGGTAGAGGCCTAAAAAACCTTGTCATATATACTAGGAAGTTGTAACTTGATAGAGAACAAAGAAGGAAAACTACAGAATGGGAATTACTTTCAGAGCACTGAAAGGAAAAGGGAATAGTTTTTCCTACTAAGCTGATGCATCATTCTATTGTTAGAGGATGCGGGTTAACTTGGTAGCTCCCATTTTGATCCTAGCTGCTCTGAAGCTGAGAGCTGAGGTATAAATTTCCTAAGTTAGAATATTTTAATGTAGTGGCTCCATTTCTGACCCCTTTTATTTGCTACCCTTGGTCTTTTATCTTGTATTTTGGAGTTAATTGTACTGGTGCTGTTATTGAAATGTTCCCACGAGGTACTTTGTAAATAGTTGGAGCAAAGGTAAACAAATACTTAAATATTAACTCCTATTCAAACTTATTTCACTTCACCTTGGCTGAACTTTGTTTATTTTTAAAGACACATGAAGCACACTTACTTTACTGTTTGTGTAACTGTTTAGCTATTATAGACAGGACAACTCCTTTATTCGTCAAATTAAGTATTTCAGGTTGTGTCTTCAAATCACACCTCCATATTGCCACTACTGTTTCAGCTTTGCTGTTGCAATTTTCTGGTTTAGAAATTGAATTTTTATTAATTTATCTTAGCCTTTTATGAAAATTTTGTGAATGAGCCAAAGAATCTTGTGACAAATGGGAATCCTTAAAAATAAATAAATAACCCTTGATTTTTACAGGAGTACACAAAAAAGTATGAGTCTTGCTCCTTTTACTAGATAAGAATACTTGGGCTGACGTTTAGAATATTGATCATATTTTGGCAGTAGTGGTCTTTTTTATTTTATTTTAATTCTAGTAAACATGGAGTTATATTAATTTCAGGTGTACGATACAGTGATTCGACACTTCCATACATCACCTGGTGCTCATCACAAGTGCCCTCCTTAATCCCCATCTCCTACTTCACCCATCCCTCCACCTATTTCCCCTCTGGTAACCATCAGTCTGTTCTCTATGGTTAAGAGTGTTTCTTGGTTTATCTCACCCTCTCTCCTTTTCTCCCGTGCTCATGTGTTTTGTTTCTTAAATTCCACATATGAGTGAAATCATATGGTATTTGTCTTTCTCTGACTGACTTATTTCACTTAGCCTTATACTCTCTAGCTGCATCCGTGTCTTACAAATGGTAAGGTTTCATTCTTTTTATGGCTGAATAATATTCCATTTTTATATCCGTNAGACTTTTTGCCTGTTTTTCTTTTTGGAGTTTTGTAAGAAAATCATTCAATTGGGGCAACCTACATTATCCAGCAATGAGTGCTTGGAATATCAGCAAAAACTTTTGGGTTTCAAATGCTTTTTAGGTTGATGAAAGCCATCTTGAATTTTTTAAATTAAGATATAGTTGATACATAACATTATGCAAGTTTAAGGTAAAAACATACTGATTTGATAAATTTATGTATGACAACATGACCTTCAGTGTAGTGTTAGTTAACACCTCTATCAACCCACATAATTATCATTTTTTTCTGATGAGAACATTTAGAATGTAGTCTTTTAGCAACTTTGAAGTCTATAATGCAGTATTGTTGACTATAATAATTATGCTGTGCATTTGAGCTCCAGAACTTAATTATCTCACAGCAAGCTTGTAGCCTTGTCCAATATCTCTCCAGTTCCCCCATCACTACGCCATTCTACTCTCCACTCTATGAATTCAGCTTTTAAAATTCTACATATAAGTGAGATCATACGGTATTTGTCTTTCTCTGTCTGACTTTCTCACTTAGCATAATGCCCTCAAAGTCCATCCGCATCACAAATGGCAGGATTTCCTTATTTCGCATGACTTTCTCATAATATTCCATTGTGTGTGTATGTACATCTTCCTTATCCATTTATCTGTTGATGGACATCTTTCAAATCTTAAGCTTAAGAGTTATTTGGATTTCTATTGGTAGAGGCCTAAAAAACCTTGTCATATATACTAGGAAGTTGTAACTTGATAGAGAACAAAGAAGGAAAACTACAGAATGGGAATTACTTTCAGAGCACTGAAAGGAAAAGGGAATAGTTTTTCCTACTAAGCTGATGCATCATTCTATTGTTAGAGGATGCGGGTTAACTTGGTAGCTCCCATTTTGATCCTAGCTGCTCTGAAGCTGAGAGCTGAGGTATAAATTTCCTAAGTTAGAATATTTTAATGTAGTGGCTCCATTTCTGACCCCTTTTATTTGCTACCCTTGGTCTTTTATCTTGTATTTTGGAGTTAATTGTACTGGTGCTGTTATTGAAATGTTCCCACAAGGTACTTTGTAAATAGTTGGAGCATAGGTAAACAAATACTTAAATATTAACTCCTATTCAAACTTATTTCACTTCACCTTGGCTGAACTTTGTTTATTTTTAAAGACACATGAAGCACACTTACTTTACTGTTTGTGTAACTGTTTAGCTATTATAGACAGGACAACTCCTTTATTCGTCAAATTAAGTATTTCAGGTTGTGTCTTCAAATCACACCTCCATATTGCCACTACTGTTTCAGCTTTGCTGTTGCAATTTTCTGGTTTAGAAATTGAATTTTTATTAATTTATCTTAACCTTTTATGAAAATTTTGTGAATGAGCCAAAGAATCTTGTGACAAATGGGAATCCTTAAAAATAAATAAATAACCCTTGATTTTTACAGGAGTACACAAAAAAGTATGAGTCTTGCTCCTTTTACTAGATAAGAATACTTGGGCTGACGTTTAGAATATTGATCATATTTTGGCAGTAGTGGTCTTTTTTATTTTATTTTAATTCTAGTAAACATGGAGTTATATTAATTTCAGGTGTACGATACAGTGATTCGACACTTCCATACATCACCCGGTGCTCATCACAAGTGCACTCCTTAATCCCCATCTCCTACTTCACCCATCCCTCCACCTATTTCCCCTCTGGTAACCATCAGTTTGTTCTCTATGGTGAAGAGTGTTTCTTGGTTTATCTCACCCTCTCTCCTTTTCTCCCGTGCTCATGTGTTTTGTTTCTTAAATTCCACATATGAGTGAAATCATATGGTATTTGTCTTTCTCTGACTGACTTATTTCACTTAGCCTTATACTCTCTAGCTGCATCCGTGTCTTACAAATGGTAAGGTTTCATTCTTTTTATGGCTGAATAATATTCCATTTTTATATCCGTTTATCTATTGATGGACACTTGGACTACTTCCATAATTTGAGTATTGTAAATAATTCTGCAATAAACATAAGGGGGTATATCTCCTGCTGAATTAGTGTTCTTATATTTTCTGGGTAAATACCCAGTGGTGCAATTATTGGATCATAGGGTAGTTCTATTTTTATTTTTTTGAGGAAACTCCATATTGTTTTCCACAGTGGCTGTACCAGTTTGCATTCCCACCAACAGTGCAAGTGTGTTCCTTTTTCTCCACATCCTCGCCAACACTTGTTTCTTGTGTTTTTGATTTTAGCCATTCTGACAGGTGTGAGGTGATACTCATTGTAGTTTTGATTTGCATTTCTCTGTTGGTGAATGATGTTGAGCATCTTTCATGTGTCTGTTGGCCATCTGTATATCTTCCTTGGAGAAATGTCTATTCATGTCGTCTTCACCTTTTTAATTGAATTATTTGTTTTGGGGGTATTGAGTTATATCAGCTTTTTATATATTTTGGATACTAACCCTTTATCAGATATGTCATTTGCATATATCTTCTCCTGTTCAGTGGGTTTTCTTTTAGTTTTGTTGATTGTTTCCTTCTCTGTGTAGCTTTTCATTTTGATGTAGTTCTAATAGTTTTTTGTTGTTGTTTGTTTTGTTTTTGTTTTTGTTTTTTTGCTTTTATTTCCCTTGCCTTAGGAGACATACCTAGAAAAATGTTACTATGGCCAATGTCAGAGAAATTACTTCCCATGCTTTCTTCTAGGATTTTTATGGTTTCAGATGTCATATCTGGGTCTTTAATCAATTTTGAATTTGTTTTTGTGTGTGGTATAAGAAATTGGTCCAGTTTCATTCTTTTGTATGTAGCTATCTAGTTTTCCCAACATCATTTGTTGAAAAGAGTTTTTCCCGTTGTATGTTCTTTCCTGCTTTGTTGAAATTTAATTGACCATATAATTGTGGGTTCATTTCTGGGTTTTCATTCTGTTCCACTGATCTATGTGTCTATTTTTGTTCCATTACCATACTATTTTGATTACTATAGCTTTGTAGTATATCTTGAAATCTGGGATTATGATACCTCCAGTCTTGCTCTTCTTTTTCAAGATTGCTTTGGCTTTGGGATCTTTCATGGTTCCATACAAATTTTAGAATTATTTGTTCTATTTCTGTGAAAAATGCTGTTGGTATTTTGATAGAGATTTCATTAAATCTATAGATTGCTTTGGGTAGTATGGACATTTTAACAATATTTGTTCTCCCAATCCATGAACATGGAATGTCTTTCCACTTGTTTATGTCATACTCAATTTTTTTCATCAACGTTTTATAGTTTTCAGGGTACAGGTCTTCCACCTCCTTGGTTAAGTTTATTCCTAGGTACTTTATTATTTGTGGTACAATTGTAAATGGGTTTGTATTCTTAATTTCTCCTTTTGCTACTTCATTATTAGTGTATGGAAATACAATGGATTTCTTTTTTATATATAAAGATTTTATTTACTTGAGAGAGAGAGCACAGCAAGAGAGAACACAATAGTGGGTGGGGAGGAGGAGAGAAAGAGAGAGAAGCAGGCTCCCCATTGAGCAGGGACCCCAGTGTGGGCTCCATCCCAGGACCCTGGGATCATGACCTGAGCCAAAGGTAGACACTTAACTGACTGAGCCACCCAGATGCCCCTAAGCAGGCACCACCTTTGCATCCTGGGAATAAATCCCATTTGATCATGGTGAATGATATTTTTAATTTTTTGCTGGATTTGGTTTGCTAGTATTTTGTTGAGGATTTTTGCATCATATTCATTAAAGAAATTGGCCTGTAGTTCTCTTTTTTGTGGTGTCTTTATCTAGTTTTGGTATCAAGGTGATACTGGCCTCATAGAACGAATGGCAGTCTTGACAGAGTTAATGGGAAGTAAATCAGTATATTTAGAACTCATGGCAGGGAAACTATGGCTCAAAGTCATACTGTTTTGATGGCAGCATCAGAATTAGAACTGAAGTCCTCTGGTTTCCAGTCCAGAATGTAGGCCATGGTAAGATCATACTGCCTAGATAAGCTTGGTACACAATCAACAATAAAACCAGAACAAAATCTTGTCATTGCAACATGATGACACACGATTAGATTCTGCAGGAAAGATTCCCAGACAATCTTTAGAGAGATCTTGGTGGTATTTCCAGAAAAAGTGATTTTTCTACCAGTAACTAATAGGCTTGAAAAAGAGTTTAATCCTACTAGAATAATTAAATAATATAGGTGGATGATGGAAGCAATTGGGTTCTGCTACTTTTACCATTTCTTCCATTACTTGCTTTCTTTTTCATTTCCACCCTCATTTCCCCATCACTTTTCCTCTTCTTTGGTGTATAAAGTGGATTTTGCCTTCCTAAAACTCTTAGGGCTCTTTCTTCCCTGCCTGTTTCACCTCAGCCTCCAAGCTGAGATTGTGCAACCTCTTGGAAGGCTTTCTGCTGATTCTAAGCCATGATTGTCTCTTCTACCTATGAAATGTCAAACCCTACTCTTTGCACCAATTTTTATGTGTAAAAATTCAACTTTCCATTTTTATGTACCTTTCTCTTACTTGTTTGTAAGCTGCTTAAGGATAAAATGCATGTATTTTTATAGTAGATACATTGTGCTACACGCAAAGAAGGCAATTAATATATATTGACTAACTGTAAAAAGTGACCATTTTTATATGCAATAATCCCTACAATACTTAGAGTATAATAAACTATATTACAGCTTTTTCAGATTTCACTGTGAATTTAATTATCCATTCTGTGTGAATAATAGTTCCCAGAAACCATGATCATTTATTCATTCATGATCAACAGTAATTTATGAAGTTCCTGCTGTCTAGGAAGGTTTGGCTCTTTCAATGACTGTACCATAAATACCAACTCATAGCAATCACGTTAACAAGGGGTATTAATCTGGGATGTCTGGGTGGCTCAGTCAGTTACGTGTCCAACTCTTGATTGCGGCTCAGGTCATGATCTCAAGGTTGTAGGATCGAGCCTGGAATGGAGCCCGTAGTGGAGCCCTGAGTCAGGTCCCATGTCAAGCCCTGTGTCAAACCCAGTGTTGAGCCCCCACAGCAGTCTCCACGTTCCGTGCGGAGTCTGCTTGAGATTCTCTCTCTTCCTCTCCCTCTGCCCCTCCCCTATCACTCTTGCTCCTTCTCTCTCCTCCCACCTCTAAAATAATAAATAAATAATTTAAAAAACCAAGAAATATTAATTACCTGAACTCTGGCGTATTAATTTTCTATGCTGCATAAAAAATTGCCACAGATTTACTGGCTTAAAACAATATACATTTATTATCTCTTAAGTTTCCACGGGTCATAAGTCTGTGTATGACTTAACTGAGTTCTCTGTTTAGGGACCTATGAGGGTGTGATCATATCATCAGTCAGGCTTCATTCTCATCTGGAAATCAGGATTTTCTCCTAAGGTCAATTAAGTTGTTGGCAGAATTCAGTTTTGTGACTTTAGGAATGAGGCTCTTAGCAACTATAGGCTGCCCCTAAATTTAGAGAGTATAGAGCTGTGGTATCAAGTCCAAATTATGCAAAATAAGAAGGGTATTGCAGTCTGAGCACATGAGCAAGTCCAAGATGTTTGTAGAGACATCTAAAGTATTTCTAAAGCTAAATATGGCAGACACATCTTAGGGTGACCTCTAAGGAATCACTCTCTTGTATAGTCCCTTTCCCTTGAGTATAAGCAAAACCTGTAACTTACTTATAACCAATAAAACATAACAAAGTAATGGGTTAGTCACACCCTTGAGTAAATTATATGCCAAACATGAAGGAATTTTGCAGAAAAGTGGGAACAATCTAAATGTTCATCAATTGATGAATGGATAAATAATATATGGTATATCTATACAAGGGGAATATTATTCAATAATAAAAAGAAGGAATAAGTATGGATACATTCTATAACACGAATAAACTTTGAAAACATAAGTCTAAGTGAAAGAAGCCAGTCACAAAGGACCATATATATGATTCAATTTAGATGAAATGTCCAGAATAGACAAATGCATAGAAACAGAAAGTAGATTACTGGTTGCTTAGGGCTAAGGAGAATAAGGAGAAATGGAAGGGGCATGGCTGCTAAAGGGCATAGTATTTCTTTTTGGATGAGAGTATTTTACAGCTCACTGTAGTGATGGTTGCACAACTCTGAATATACTAAGGATTATTGAATTGTACATTTTAATGGCTGAATTGTATAGTTTGTGAATTATATCTCAATAAAGATTTTACCCAAAGGCAGCAACAGAGCCTAGAGAAGGGTGAAGGAAGAAGATGGGATATTTGAAGGTGGGTAAGTGATAATGAAGATCATAGAAATGGTGATGAAGAGTGAGATTAAGGAGAGATTTAGAGAATAGAATGAATGGGAAGTGATTGGAAATGGAAGGTAAGAGAAGAGGAAAAGTTGAGGTTGAGTCTGATCTTCTAGATTCAGTTTTTGATAGCATCCCTATGCTCCAGCCTGAGTCATTGAAAAATGCTTACTTTTGATAAACGCTTTTCCTTTCCCAGGTCTTTCCCATTTAAACATATATTCTGTTCTGCTGCATTTACCCTAAAAAATGCTGAAGTGGGAAATTTTCTCCTGGCATAAACAAGACTTAGAAGAGGTTGATATTAAAAAATGACAGATAAGGTGTTCCAGAGGAATATCAAAACAATGAACTCGTTGAGCAATCTCTCTTTCCCACATCACTACCAAAAAGAAACTATGGTGTTTTGGTTTGTGATTTTAAATTTCATTCACATATTTTCCCTTTGCCCTTTTGTACAGTAGGTGACTATGGGGAAATGTTTCTGATCATGGAATTTGGGGGTTTCTTGAGAATCCATAGGCATGGACAATTTTGAATTACCTGATGTTTGAAATGCATACTATTCATCTGAACAAAGCCAAGTGGGTTTATGAAACAACCCGTTGACATAAATGGTCATTGATAGATTTATGTGACTGCTCATATTTGGGTTCTATGTCATTTAGTAGAACTCTCTTTGTGATGCCTTTATTTGAAGTCCTGTTAAACTTTCTCCTTCATATACACAAGAAACAAGAAATCCCATTGGAATTTGCCGTCCCTAATCACTATTCCAAAGTAATGAAATCTTTTATTAATTCTGCCTTTTAATATGCACTTACTGATAGGAAATCTCTCATGAAATGAATGACAAGATGTTTTTTTAAAAAATCAACTAGAAGAACAGTTACGCTGCCATGATATTATCAGTCTTTCAATTTACAGATGATATCTTACAGTCAAAACCAGAGTAGAGAGAAAGGTTAATACACAAGGGGCATTCCATTCTCTGTGATTGAATGCCAGGGCTACCCAAATGCACCAAGGGCCAAGACCTCAGATTTCAAGTTGTTTTCATTAACAAGAAAAGTCCTTGTCATGTTCATGTTCCCTAATTTTTTCTTGTGAGTCTCTTTTTAAAAATCATAAAAGTGGTTGGAACAGAGAATTCAAAAAGTAATCAAGAATATCCTGTAAACAAAAAACAAACTGTATTTGATTTTAGAACAACAAAATGACACTGCAAGTTATTTGCTTATATTCTTGTAATTGTGATATCCACAGCTCTCTCACCAGCTCCATGTGCCACAGCTGAGCCCAAGAATATAGGCATGAAGTTCCTAGCATCTTTCTACCACTTCTCTCTGTTACATGTTCAGTGAGATCCATTGTTTGTGGGATCTAATGGTGTTTATGGAATTGTCCTTCCTAAATAACGACAACTTATGAGTAGGAATCCAATAGATTAGTGCCAATTACTGTGGGTCAGAATCCACTGGTAGATGATAGGCTTCTAGGAAAAGCAGTCTTCCCTTAGGATCCCACAACCTCCACTCTTCGACCTTAGACACAAAAGGTTGGTTCGATCTTCTTTTCTGGACAATAAAAGTTGGTTGTCTTCAGTGGGAACCAATAGCTTCTAAATGTTGAAGACCTAGTTATATATTGTCTTCAGGGAACCCACACCCTCCACACAAAAGAGATGTATCCCCTGCACAAAAAAGGAGATAAATCTTCCTTGTCATATCAGCATAATCCCCATCCAAGAGTGAGGGGAAAAAATGCTCAATCTCCAACAGGATACACCTTCACACCTGGGAAAACTTTTTATCGTAGAATTAAAATGATAGGCAATTGGTTTGGTTTCATCTAGGGTAATCAAATACATTAAATCTGTGTTATAGCTGAAGTAGAACATAACCAACAGTNGTATAAGCAAAACCTGTAACTTACTTATAACCAATAAAACATAACAAAAGTAATGGGTTAGTCACACCCTTGAGTAAATTATATGCCAAACATGAAGGAATTTTGCAGAAAAGTGGGAACAACCTAATGTTCATCAATTGATGAATGGATAAATAATATATGGTATATCTATACAAGGGAATATTATTCAATAATAAAAAGAAGGAATAAGTATGGATACATTCTATAACACGAATAAACTTTGAAAACATAAGTCTAAGTGAAAGAAGCCAGTCACAAAGGACCATATATATGATTCAATTTAGATGAAATGTCCAGAATAGACAAATGCATAGAAACAGAAAGTAGATTACTGGTTGCTTAGGGCTAAGGAGAATAAGGAGAAATGGAAGGGGCATGGCTGCTAAAGGGCATAGTATTTCTTTTTGGATGAGAGTATTTTACAGCTCACTGTAGTGATGGTTGCACAACTCTGAATATACTAAGGATTATTGAATTGTACATTTTAATGGCTGAATTGTATAGTTTGTGAATTATATCTCAATAAAGATTTTACCCAAAGGCAGCAACAGAGCCTAGAGAAGGGTGAAGGAAGAAGATGGGATATTTGAAGGTGGGTAAGTGATAATGAAGATCATAGAAATGGTGATGAAGAGTGAGATTAAGGAGAGATTTAGAGAATAGAATGAATGGGAAGTGATTGGAAATGGAAGGTAAGAGAAGAGGAAAAGTTGAGGTTGAGTCTGATCTTCTAGATTCAGTTTTTGATAGCATCCCTATGCTCCAGCCTGAGTCATTGAAAAATGCTTACTTTTGATAAACGCTTTTCCTTTCCCAGGTCTTTCCCATTTAAACATATATTCTGTTCTGCTGCATTTACCCTAAAAAATGCTGAAGTGGGAAATTTTCTCCTGGCATAAACAAGACTTAGAAGAGGTTGATATTAAAAAATGACAGATAAGGTGTTCCAGAGGAATATCAAAACAATGAACTCGTTGAGCAATCTCTCTTTCCCACATCACTACCAAAAAGAAACTATGGTGTTTTGGTTTGTGATTTTAAATTTCATTCACATATTTTCCCTTTGCCCTTTTGTACAGTAGGTGACTATGGGGAAATGTTTCTGATCATGGAATTTGGGGGTTTCTTGAGAATCCATAGGCATGGACAATTTTGAATTACCTGATGTTTGAAATGCATACTATTCATCTGAACAAAGCCAAGTGGGTTTATGAAACAACCCGTTGACATAAATGGTCATTGATAGATTTATGTGACTGCTCATATTTGGGTTCTATGTCATTTAGTAGAACTCTCTTTGTGATGCCTTTATTTGAAGTCCTGTTAAACTTTCTCCTTCATATACACAAGAAACAAGAAATCCCATTGGAATTTGCCGTCCCTAATCACTATTCCAAAGTAATGAAATCTTTTATTAATTCTGCCTTTTAATATGCACTTACTGATAGGAAATCTCTCATGAAATGAATGACAAGATGTTTTTTTAAAAAATCAACTAGAAGAACAGTTACGCTGCCATGATATTATCAGTCTTTCAATTTACAGATGATATCTTACAGTCAAAACCAGAGTAGAGAGAAAGGTTAATACACAAGGGGCATTCCATTCTCTGTGATTGAATGCCAGGGCTACCCAAATGCACCAAGGGCCAAGACCTCAGATTTCAAGTTGTTTTCATTAACAAGAAAAGTCCTTGTCATGTTCATGTTCCCTAATTTTTTCTTGTGAGTCTCTTTTTAAAAATCATAAAAGTGGTTGGAACAGAGAATTCAAAAAGTAATCAAGAATATCCTGTAAACAAAAAACAAACTGTAGTTGATTTTAGAACAACAAAATGACACTGCAAGTTATTTGCTTATATTCTTGTAATTGTGATATCCACAGCTCTCTCACCAGCTCCATGTGCCACAGCTGAGCCCAAGAATATAGGCATGAAGTTCCTAGCATCTTTCTACCACTTCTCTCTGTTACATGTTCAGTGAGATCCATTGTTTGTGGGATCTAATGGTGTTTATGGAATTGTCCTTCCTAAATAACGACAACTTATGAGTAGGAATCCAATAGATTAGTGCCAATTACTGTGGGTCAGAATCCACTGGTAGATGATAGGCTTCTAGGAAAAGCAGTCTTCCCTTAGGATCCCACAACCTCCACTCTTCGACCTTAGACACAAAAGGTTGGTTCGATCTTCTTTTCTGGACAATAAAAGTTGGTTGTCTTCAGTGGGAACCAATAGCTTCTAAATGTTGAAGACCTAGTTATATATTGTCTTCAGGGAACCCACACCCTCCACACAAAAGAGATGTATCCCCTGCACAAAAAAGGAGATAAATCTTCCTTGTCATATCAGCATAATCCCCATCCAAGAGTGAGGGGAAAAAATGCTCAATCTCCAACAGGATACACCTTCACACCTGGGAAAACTTTTTATCGTAGAATTAAAATGATAGGCAATTGGTTTGGTTTCATCTAGGGTAATCAAATACATTAAATCTGTGTTATAGTTGAAGTAGAACATAACCAACAGTTTTACAGAATTTAGGCATTAAGCATATGATATTTCTATGATAAAGTATGGTCAGAATTCCAATTTGGGATTCCAAATATCTCCTTGAAAATAGTGTTAAGACTCCCCCTGGTATCATAACCTCTTCCCACCACTGGCTGGAATTTCCTCAGGGCCAAGGCACTGGATAAGACATCCATGACTAAAAGCAGGTTCCAGAGAGGGAAAACCTGGGAGGAGTTGCAAGGAAAATGGATATATTGGCTCTTGAAGTCTAAGACAAAAGTAACACATAAAGACCATTTGGTTGCCAGTGTTACCCATTTCTTAAATAATGGCCCTTAGATTTCTACACTTGGGCTCCCTTCCCATGCCACTCAGACTCCTTTAGGGAGCACATCTACTCATGGCCCAAGGGCACTTTATGTTAGTGTCTTTCAAAGTGGCTCATCCGACTCAGAATCACCTGGTCATGACCACATCTACTGAACTGGAATCTAATAGTGTTTATGTGGGTTTAGCATTTTAACTTTCTTACCTTTCAACAAGCTTCCAAGGTGATTTTTATGAATTTTAGAATCTGAGAACTACTGTCTAAGAAGTAGAAAAATGAGAGTGGGTGACTTTATTGTCATTGTCTGTAATGATGATTGGAAACAGTACTAATGGGTGTGGCTTGCTCTTGTCATTCCACATTGCAATTATAAGTTTATTATTCTCTCTATTCCTCACTTGACTGTAAGCCCCTTGAAGGCAGAAATTGAGTTATATTTATCTTCATATTTCATATGTTCAGTATAATACTTGGTATAAAGAGATACTCAGTATTTACTTTGAGATATTAATATTTATTGAGTAAATGAGTAAATAATGAGATAATCAAATATATCTAGAGAAAAGGTAATTCTGGTATTTGCATTTTAGGAAGGAGTGAGTTTCAGACGGAAATGTTACTTTAATGATGTTCATTGTGATTTGGGACATTTCTGTATATTGCTATATTTATCTAGTTTTATTTGCATTCTTTTTTTTCATTTATTTACATTCTTGAAGCAGCTTATTGGTATGCCATGGGCTTTTAATTTATTCTCCAATACATATTAATGTTTGTGTGCCAGATATTTAATACATATTAATGTTTGTGTGCCAGATATTTAAAAAGTGAAAACTAGATTATGTTTTCTACCTGCACATAAGTAACAAGTAAAGAGGATGGGTTTTTAGAGCTCACGTGAAGAAGTATGAATGAAATAGCCAACAGTTTGTATCAGTGATTTTCAGAATCTCTTCCTAAATATCATATGACCTTTGTCCTAGCATATATATTCTCCATATTTTGTTTTGTTTACTGGGAACATGAAAATGATCACAATGACTTAGCTTATGGATTTTTTATTTTTATTTTTTTGAGCATAAACAGACGGTCTGCAGTCCCCTGAGATTTAGAATTGCAGGATGCTAAGGCATTGGTACTATTGTAACTCCATTTTCAAAAATCTTGTTTTACTGTTATTTTATCCAGTTTAAGCTTCGATTTATTCAGAAATCCACGTCCTCTACCATCTTTTATATATCCTCATTTAAAGAAATCCTGCCTTTAAAGAAGTATACTGCTTTATCTGAGTTTCTCTGAGCATAGCTGGCTTTTCTTGCCTTCCCCCTCCCCTTCATTTAATAAGGCAAACCTATTACCTGCCTTTTTGAAAAGCCTTCCATCACACACAAATCAGTAGCCACATCAGGGTGATCGGTTTTTGTTTTTTGTTTTGTTTTTCTTTCTTTCTTTTCTTTTCCTTTCTTATCTTTTCTTTTCTTTCATTCTGTTAGCCAGCATACACCAGGCTGGTTGTTTTAAGTGTGATGTTGTCTAGAGTTGTTCTAGCCTAGTTCTTTCTTCAAAAACCAGAAAAACCCAACAATCATGCCCGAGATGTTATCATAAAACTAAAGTGGCTTTTTGGTTGACAAAGGAGCATAATGACATTCTCTGAGATCTTTGTTATTTTTATATTCTTGAAAGTCATTGTTTTACTTATTTATTTTTCCTCCTTCCAATACATGTTTTGGTTTCTTTGTGTGTACTCCACCACAGGTCTTGCCAAAATATTTTGAGGAAACTGGGTGACAGCCAATCTACAACAAAATAATTCCCCTGCTTTAACTTACAGATGGTTTTCTAACACTGAGATAAACAATGAGTGCCTCCCCCAAATAATGGCGCTTGGATTCAAAACATACATAGAAAACTATACCTTCTCAATTATCTATTTTTATAGATGTCTCACCAAAAATATTTTTGGATTTGCTTTGAGTCTCATAAGATCATGAGCAGTAAATTTGTATTGTGAAAATAAGGCTTAAAACTTGTGAATTTCCAAATAGTTCATTTTGCTCCATCTACACACTCTCCTTCTTTTCTTCTCTCCTCTAACATGTCAACTGTAAGATATAATTTCTACCATAACTCCTCAAGTGATCACTGTGAAAATCCTGTCAAGTCTTTTCCTACCACAAGTGAATATTTATAGATGATTTATAAAGTGCTGAAAACTGGAACTTATGATGGAGAATCTGACAAGGCCTGAAATGTTTCTGCACTGGAAGGCGTCAATAGAGCAGAAAAGCAGACATTACCAGAGAGAGCTACTCCTTTGCAGTGCTCCCTTGGAAAAGAAGCTAGCATATAGGCTGTTCAGAAAGGACCAGAAACACTGAAATAATCATGGACTTCTCAAGAACCTATAGTGTGCTTGTCTGTAGAGCCCTTACACATAATGGATCTGAGAAAGCATTATAACAGCTTCCCTTTCAAGAGGATGACTTCTACTTAAGGTTTCCAGAGCCTAAAGTTTTATTCTGTCGTGTGGATAGACATAGTGGAGTGGTTTCTCTCAGACTCATGCAATTAAAAGTTTCAGAGTGCCTCAGAGACATGCCTACGTTGTGAATGTCTGTGACTTATTCTTTTGAGTGGGAGAAAAGATAAAATCTCAAATTTCAATTCTCTTTTATACTTTAAGAACAACAAAAATACAAAAAATTTAAATCTATAGATAACTGCAAAACTTTCTGATGGCCAGTAGATTTAAACTTATAACTATGTGGTTCCACAGAAACAGAAATAAGCTGATCTGGGTTTTTCCTCCTCTCTCCTCCCCTTTCAGCTCACTCTTGTTTACAACTGATAATGGCAAAGCATTTCCCCAAAAGTTAGATGATAGTAGTAAGAAGGAATTTAAAAGGGGCCAAATAATTCACAAAGAGAAATTACAAATCTCTGGCTAATTATGAGCAGAAAAAATTGACAAATATTCTTCTAATCAAAAGACAAAATCCTCATGGCTTTTTCTTTGAAGGGCTATTATTGGAGCCTATAAAAAAATAAATGTGAGATGAAGTCTTAGAAATACATCAGACTGGTATTATGGGCTCAGAGAAGCTATTCAGCTTATAGGTAATTTGTACTGAGTACCTACTACATGCCAAACACTCCTTCCAAGACTATAGGAATTTTACTTGTATTTCTCGTATCCTCATAAAAGCCTGTAAGTTATTGACAGTTATTATACATATTTTATGGTTAAGGAAATGGAGGCATAAAGAGATTAAACAACTAGACTGTGAATGCGCGGCTACCAAGAGTAAAATCTGAGACTTGAACCTAGGCGGTCGGGTACCAAAGACCCCTTTCCTGTCCAGGCTCCACTTATTGTACTGGTCCCCTTGCCTGTGATGTCTGAAACACGTATGTGAGAGAACTTCAGTCTCTCAGAACCTCTGCTATCATTCATTAATCTATACTTAATAACTCACAGTCCTTAGTTATCTACAGAGTGAACGTTGTATGCTACAAGAAGATGATTACTAATGGGAGAGAAGAAGCAAATGTATGATACAGGTTTAGTCCAATAAAAAGTAACCTGTGAGCAAAAATATAATATGGATCAATCCATTTGTATAAATATTCATAAGGAAAAATCTCAGTGGAGTTGGGATTACTGGGGAAAGCTTAGATGGGTGTTGATTTCATAAGAATAACAGTGTGGTAAGCTGAATAATGCTCCCCTCACCCCCAGCAGGGAAGAGATCCATGTTCTAATCCCCAGGACCCGTGAATACATTATTTTATGTGGCAAAAGAGACTTTGCAGAAATGATCAAGGTTAAGGAATTTGAGATGGGGAGATTATCCTGGATTACCTGGGGCAGGGGCAAACTAATCATATGAGTGCTCAAATCAGAGAATTTTTCCCAGCTACAGTCAGAGAGAGAGATGTGATGAGTGAAGAAGGATCAGGGGAAAGTTCGATGTAATTGACTTGAAGATGGAGGAAGTCATCTTTGGGAGCCAAGGAATGCTAGCAGCCTCTAGAATCTAGAAAAGGCAAGGAGGGGGCGCCTGGGTGGCACAGCGGTTAAGCGTCTGCCTTCAGCTCAGGGCGTGATCCCGGCGTTATGGGATCGAGCCCCACATCAGGCTCCTCAGCTATGAGCCTGCTTCTTCCTCTCCCACTCCCCCTGCTTGTGTTCCCTCTCTCGCTGGCTGTCTCTATCTCTGTCTAATAAATAAATAAAAAATCTTTAAAAAAAAAAAAAAGAAAGAAAGAAAAGGCAAGGAGGTAGATTATTCCCTATAGTCTCCAGAAAGGAACATAGTCTTTGTGTTGATTTTAGACTGGTGAGACTTGTGTCAGACTTCTGACCTATAGAATTGTAAAATAATAAAGTTTGTATTGTTTAAGCCACTGAGTTTCCAGTAATTTGTGACAGCAGCAATAGAAAACTAATATACCTAGCTTATATTGTTTAACAGTTCAGATTTTCCAAAGAACTCTCACAGACATGATCTCATGTGGTCCCAGAGCAATCTGGTATGTTAGGTTGGGCAAATGAGGAAACAGAAGCTCAGAGACATTGAGTGACTTTTCCAAGGTTTTCTTCTTATTTCCCAAGATTTCATAGCTAGCGGATGACAGAACAAGCCTTCATATCCAGGGCATGCTCTGCTCTGCACTCTGTGCTATTCATACATAGAATGGTCTAATATGTCAGCAAATCCCTTCATTGGACATTTACACTAATTAATTGACAGTTGGTAAAGCTGATCCAGTGCTATACCATAGAGGCTGAAGAAAAAAGAATTTGAGATAGTTAATAGGCCTTCCAACCTTCTTGATTGTGTACCCATAAATTAAAAAAAAAAAAACCTGTTTCATACTTAGTGTCAGCTAAGAGGATCTGTATTATCCTCAGAGATTCCTGGTTTTTATAAACTATAAAATCATTTATACTATAAATGAAAAATTGTTTTCTTCAAGATTCATCATGTCAAAATTCACAGCAGTTATGATTATGTAATAAGCCAGATTGATAAAATGTCCCTGTGATCTGAATAAGGCAAATAATTAGAGTAACTTGTTTTGCATTCTTCTTTTACATTGTGAACCTTCTGGTTAAATCATCATACATTAAGAATTCCAGACATTAATGTAAAAGGAAGGAATGCCTGTCCAGTTTAATCTATGCCACAGAGACCAAAGTGCCCATGTTACACAGCCACCAAACACAAATAATAACTTTCAATAAATTATTATTTGTAATATACAAATCATCAGATGGAAAATGAGAATTTGAATATTGAAAATTATAATTTGCCTGAAGAAATGGAGGCTTAGAAGAAAGGATGACTCATGTGTTCAATAAACTTTTGCAATTGTCAAGATATCTAATGAAAATGGATGAGAATAGAAAGTCAATGTGAACTAAATTTCATAGAATCAGAATGTATTCTTTACAAAAATAAGCTTCAACAAAATTATATTAATGTATTCTGTTCTAACTAGATACGTTCACACACTGGGGCTTGTTTTAGGTGTGGTTCCTGGAGTACTGCTAGGCTCCAGTCTGTACAACAGTGTAGTTTACTGTAAATATTCCCATACTATACATCTAATTGGTTTTAACTTATTTATTTTATTTAGCCATTTGGGCATAGGGACTAATCTTCTCTAATCCCATTAGTGATCGATTACCTTCTAATTTATTACTCATTTTCTGTTTTTTCTTCTCACTCTTTCAATGAATCCACAAAATATTTGAAGTATCTCAGTCTCATCTAAATAACATTTTAAATATTTGAATATTTAAACATATCTAAATCACATGTTACTTAGATGAGATTTAGATGTGTATATAAAATATCCAAAATATTGAGTTTCTAATATACAAGTCATTTTGGTAGTATTGGTGTAACTATAATACTAAGAAACTAATGTTGGTAGGGAGATTCAAGAAATTCATGCTCTTTCAGTGTTTCTTACCTTATCAGGGATGCAAAACATAAACATATGTGAAAATGCAGGTTGTTCTTTCAGACGATCTCATGGAATTATTAATAGCTTTTACTTATACTGCATAACTTTTAGTTATACACACATTCTGTGTGTACAGTATTTACACAGTATAGCATCCCTCACTGTTGACCTGCTTTTCTTCTGATGCTTGACATTCCTGTAGGGCCGTTGTACTTACCTGTAGCATGTTAAAAAGAGAGAGAGAGGGAGAGAGAGGGAGAGGGAGAAAGAGAAAGAAAGAAAGAAAAAAGAAAGAAAGAAAGAAAGAAAGAAAGAAAGAAAGAAAGAAAAAAAAAAGAAAAGAAAAAAGAAAAGAAAAGAAAAGAAAAGAAAAGAAAAGAAGAAAAGAAAGAAAGAACCCTTTCTGATAAGAACATTTTTGTACACTCTATTTGGTCAAGGTTTCCTTTGGGATAGTAGTCAGGTATGAGGGTTGAAGTGCTGCATGGCAGGTTAGAAGACTGTGGCTAAGTCAGGGAAAGAAAGTAGAAAATAAAGGACAAGCAATGCAGAACCTCAGTCAAGTGGAAGAGGACTGAGCAACACAAGATCACTGTCTAGGCCACACGTTTCTACTTTCAACGTAGTGATTTCAGAGGCAGGATGCATTTTCCAATTTAGTTAAAGCTGGGTTGGTAAAAGAGAAGATCTATTTTGGGGTTATGCATAGAGAATTGGTGATTTTAAAAGCTGAGGTAAAGATAAGAGGATGTGGACAATGAGGACATCAGAGGTTCTTAAGCAAATGCCCCATGGCCAAAACTCTAGTTTAGGAAAACTAGATGGCCCGTTAATTGAGGCAGAGTTGGGCTGGATTGCTAAACTTGTCTGTTGTGGCAGGTCACAGAAAAGATGTGACCACCAGTTGACCGGTGAGCTGGACCTGGGTGCTCAGAGACTCTTCCCTGTCCTTGGAATGTGTGTCCTGCTTGCCTTTCTCGCTCCCAGGGTCTGCTCCAAGGACATAGTCTTGAGATAATAATATGGTGCTGAGAACACCTGCTTCACAGTGTACCCAGTTAAGGAAGGCATCCTTCTACATCTTAAAGTTTAAAGATTTGGCAGGTGGGTGTGAGGATCCATTTGCCTTGCGACTGCTCAAGACAAGCCTTGTATGTAAGTTTCCTTTGCTTATTAAAACTGCCACCTACCAACTGGGAGTGGCATGCCTGTTTCTTCCTCTCCCTGCCCTCTCTATGGGGCCACTTTCAGATTACACCAGGGAAGCTCCTGAGAGGGTTGTGAACTGACATTGTCTCGAGCCTGTATAAACATTACCTATGTCTGCATGTAGGATGTTGCTTGAAAAATAGTAAAGATTTTTGAGAATAGACTGTTTTTTCCATGCTTCCAAACATAAATAGCATAATTATTGGGTTATAGAGCAATAGACAACTATCCCTAGGTTATTTATTATTTATACTTATATAAGTATTATGTTGATCTATTTTATAATAGTTTTATATAAATGCATATGTGTAAATGAACCCTAATACACATCTTGGGTGTGATTATTAGCATTTGAAGTCCATTTCACCAGGAATCAACATTTTCAAAATGGGTACTTAGCACTTAAAATATATTTATTGAAATATACCCTAAAGTGTTTATTCATTATCGTTGGTGAAATGAGAGTTGTCTAGGACACATGCACAGCTAAAATATTGTAGAACCCTCCCTGCCTTGAATAAATAAAGTATAAATTTCCAATAAGCCCAACACTTTAATGCCATTTATAGAACAGTAAAAATCTATAAAAATCTATAGCCCCATTAGTCCTATGTTTCTCTTCTTCCTGGAGAAATCAGAAAATGGATTCTACTCCAAGGTTGACTTCAGTAAGCCATCAGAACACTATTGTATTCACCTCGTAGTGATCCTTTCATGCAATGTGGTAATCAGTGTATTTAGGCAGAGTTTGGATTTCCCCCCAAGCTATGTAACAGGTTGCACGATTTGTTCTGAGACCTTTTCTTTTCATTGTAAGACAGCATCTATTAGTAAGGTTGTGAAAAAGGGGATGTAGAGTTCCCATAAAACTACTCACAGAGGCTACTAATATTACCTAAAATAACCTAGTATTTGTTAAGTGTTCTAATTGATTTGGATCATTTTATAACCTATCTAAAAATATCTAAATAAATCCAAACCTAAATATAATTAATCTTCATATCCATATATATCTACACACATTCCCATATTTATATTCATACCCATCTCTCTATTTTTCCTTAAAAAGAAGCAGTCAGAAAGACAGTAAGGGAAAGAGGAGGAAGTGATGCCCTAGATATCCAGGTGGGAAGAGGACAATAGTTTGGTAGTTTTGCACCGTTTCAACCTAAGTTGGAACTACATTTCCCAGAATCTCCTTTCCTGTATGGGCAATTGTATCCCAAAAAGAAATGTGCACAGGATTTGAAAGACAGCAGTATGAATGAAATCCTTGCACTCTCTCTCTCTTTTTGTGTTTTCTTCTTGATTTAAAATTTGTTAACATACAGTGCAATATTGGTTTCTGGAGTAGAATTCAGTGATTCATCACCTACATACAACACCCAGTGTTTGTCACAAGTGCCCTCTTTAATACCCATCACCCATCTAGCCCATCCCCCACCCACCTCCCTCCATCAACCTTCAGTAGTCACTTATGGCTTGTTTCCCTCTCTCCTTTGTTTTCTTTTCCCCCTTCACATATGTTCATCTGTTTTCTTTCTTAAATTCCACATGTGAGAGACATCATATCGTATTTGTCTTTCTCTGACTGACTTATTTCAACTAGCATAATAATACACTCTAGTTCCATCCACATCTCTGCAAATGACCATTGCTCTCTTTAAAGTTATAGTGGCTAAATGTGAGAGACAGGTACAGAGGTTCTAGCAAGTTTCAGCTTGTCCTTATTCTCTCTGCTCTGTACCCAACTCTTCTTTCTGACTTCCAGCTTTGTAGTGACTCCAACAGTAACCCCGATAGTGACCCCAGAACCACTACCAGACATAGGGCAGCAGCCTTCTATGGATCCATTAAGCAACTCTTCCTTTCTCAATTCCCACTCCAGCAACTAGATGTACCTGCTGTCCCAGATTCTCCAGCAAGCTCCAACTTGTCTACCCGTGCCAGTGTTGGTTGGAGAGTTTTCTTTGATTATTCCCACAACTTACTTCCACAGCTCCTTCCACAGTTTTGTGAGACCTAATTCCTATAACAAATACTGCATTCCATATTCTCAAAGTGATTCTGTTTTCCTGACCAAACACTGACTGATGAAAATGTCAAGTGTTGCAGAAAGAGCAAGTAAAATAAAGATGGGAACATTTTCTTAAATAAAGTAACCAAGATATTGTTGAATTTTTTATAGCATTTTATCTGTAACAGCTGGACAGAAGAAATATCAAAGTCAGTTGAGAAATGGAGGAAAACGAGGGAGTAGAAACAGAAAAAGAATGCAATGTTACACATTTCCGTTCCCCTATTTACTACACTACTTTGCCCCTATTAGTTTAAAATGGCTGTCCTTCTCCTAGACTGAAAACTTATTGAATAAAGAAATGGTTCTTTGACATCTGTAGAGACTAATGCAATACTTGGCACCAATTTAAAATTTGTTTAATAAAAGAATGATTAATAAGCATAATTTTAATCAACATTGAAACTTCAGACTGAACTTGAAAGAACTAGCTCTTTCACCTGAAATTACAGATAGTTTGTATTGCTACAATAGTCATATTGGAGTGGGTAGAAAATTATTTGGGAAAAGATCAGGAAGAGGAGAAAAAGAAAGAAATAAATAAAAACATGCCGAGTTGAGCCTGATAATTGCAGGACATGTACGTTATACCCTATTGAAAACAAGGAGTTAAAATTACCCACCAACTCCGATGAGGAATTTTCTTTGTCATGGACTCCATTGACAATGTGACAAATGTATGGATCTTCTCTCCAGATAAATTCCCATGTATATGTAGATCACTGTGCTTTCCTTTTAAGATGTTCACAAAATTTCTCTGGGATAAGAATCCCTACAATAAAGAAGATAACAGATATTGTCTGTTAAACTCCCATCCCTTTCTCAGTCTCTGTTTTATTCTCTCTCTCTCCCTCTCTCCCTACCTCTGCAGGTCAAATATCTCTTTCAATTTTTGTTTTTTCACTTTATAAGTAGCTTTTCACGATCTGCAGTTACTCAGTTCAGATAATGACCACACTCACGGGGCATTTTTAGTGATCTCCATGTAAGAAGAATATATGGAATATGTGATTTAAGTTTGTCCATATCAAATTTTATTTAGGAAAAAGGTTAAAATTTATATTTTTCTGTAATTTATATACATATATTTTTCTCTTTTTTAAAATTAAAGTATAGTTAACATACAGTGTTCTATTCATTTCAGGTGCACAATATAGTGATTCAACAATATGTTACTACTCAAGATAAATGTACTTTTTAAAAAATTTTTATTTATTTGAGAGAGAGAGCAAGGGAGTGAGAGTGAGCATGGGGTGAGGGGCAGAGGGAGAAGCAGACACCCCACTGAGTAGGGAGCTCAATGTGGGGCTCTATGCGGGGCTCCATCTTGGGACTCCAGGATCATGACCTGAGCCAAAGGCAAAAGCTTAACCAACTGAGCCACCCAGGCTCCTAAGATAAATATACTTAGATAAATAGCTAACTATTTATCTATTAACTATTCCCTTTAACTATTTCATCTCCCCCTGCCCCTGGCAAACATCAATTTGTTTTCTGTATTTAAGAGGTTTTTTTTTTTTTTTTGGTTTGTCTCTTTTTCTTTGTTTTGTTTTTTAAATTCTACATATGAGTGAACTTATACGGTATCTGTTTCTCTGACTGGCTTATTTCACTTAGCATAATACCCTCTAGGTTCATCCATGTCATTGCAAATGGCAAGATCTCATTCTTTTTATGGCTGAGTAATATTTCAGTGTGTGTGTGTGTGTGTGTGTGTGTGTGTACATACACCACATCTTCTTTACCCAAGTGTCCATCAATAAATGAATGGATAAAGAAGATGTGGCATGCATATACAAACACAATAGGATTTTTACCTACATATATTTAAAAAGGTATAATAAAAAGGGTGTACAGATTTCAAGTTTCTAGCTTTTAGGATAAAATTAGAGGTTATGCATATTATTCTCCATCTCTCATCTACTCTCTATGTATCCTCTTGCCGAAAGAAACTCTTACTTACCTTCATAATATATTATAAAAGGTTGCTGCTGACTTAGGAACTCCTTTTTACAGCAAAAGAAATGAATCACTGTTCTGATAAATACATAATTCTTTGGTATTACTATATACTAATTCACTCGAAGCAGCTGGCTTAATAGAACAATGAAATGATAAAGACCCAAGACAGCACTGGCTTGGTGACAATAATTTGAGGTTGGAGCATTCTCCTTCAAAAAATGCTATAAACTCTAGGGTCGCCTGGGTGGCACAGCAGTTAAGCATCTGCCTTCAGCTCAGGGCGTGATCCCGGCATTATGGGATCGAGCCCCACATCAGGCTCCTCTGCTATGAGCCTGCTTCTTCCTCTCCCACTCCCCCTGCTTGTGTTCCCTCTCTCGCTGGCTGTCTCTATCTCTGTCAAATAAATAAATAAAATCTTTTAAAAAAATGCTACAAACTCTCAACAAGCATCAAGAATGTGATGGTGTTTCTCCAATATCTCTGTGAACAACAGAGTCCTCAACATTGGTTTGGGAAACAAAGGGTAGAAGTACGGATGATTCCTTAGACTGAGGATCTGCTCTCTATTCCTATAACTTAGATCTGTGCTAGTTGGAGATCTTGGTTCTTAATGGAGGAATGCTTTTAACATGGGTCACAATAAGAGTCTTATGAATCTCAGTGAACTAGATGTTAAGAGTGCCCACCTAGCCATATTGGTCTCTTCATACCATTAAATCACAGGTAAAAAGAGAGTACCTAGCTTGGATGATTGATTTTGATGATTAGGGGGAAAATAGGCTGTACAATGGGAACAGAGGGCATTATATCTTGAACTCAGGAGATCATCTGGGTATTTCCTACTAGTCCTAGGTCCAGTGATAAAAGTTAATGGAAGACTGCAGCAAACAAATGCAGGCAGGACCAGTAAGGGTTCAGACCCTTCAAAAATTAGGGTAAACAAGCATGACTATCTGGATGCTGTCTGATGACAAAGTGTGGATGGGTAGTGCAAGAGAGGCATCATAAATATAAACTGTGGTCTTGTAAGTTGTAACAGACCAAAGCTATTACAGGTATGCCAATTTTTTTTCTTTAAACTGTCCCTTTTCCTACTATTTTATATAAAGTATGTTGATGGTGATTATCTTTTCAATTTTGTCTTCAGATGACAGGATATGAAAGGATTATGACTATACTTAAAGAGTACTGATCATTAACTCCAGATGAATAAAGGTGACTGGTGGGACTCTGGTCTTCATTCTTTGGAGAGAGGATGAGACGGTCTTTGTTAAATTGGAGGATAGTTGGGTCATGGTACATGTAAACATACTGTTGTTGTTTATGAATTTAAGTGTTTATTTACTTGGTATGAATGGATGATAAGTAGCCAGAGGAGTGGCTTGTGCTGGATGGACTTCTCTTTGTAATCAAACAGCATTTATTCATTTACCCTCCTCTTCTTATACCTCAGGGCCTAGAAGCTTTCAAAATACCTTTAAAAAAATCTCTGGAAACTTGGCTGTAGATTCCACCAATGAGAGAGACATATATGAGATTACTGCACCTTCAGCAAAAGTAAACAGACATAGAAGTTTGGCAAATGGTAGGCATGAGACTTTGTAGCTCCTCAGAGTGTTTGCCCATGGACCATCTGACTCATGCTTCAGGCAACTGTGATTAATCAGCAGTGATTTCTTGTGATTCTCGCAGCTTCCTGAAACCTGGCATCAAACCAGAGAACAAACAGTAGGGGTGTTGTTTTTGTTTACTTCACCAGCTCTTCAAATGATTTTGTGGGAATCAAATTCCCTATATAGTTTCCCTTTCTTCTTTAAAAATGCCTAGGTTAATCCTGCTTTCCTGCTGGATTCAGTTTTCCTGCTGGAACTGTGACTGATACATCAAGTTCACAAATGACATTCCTTCTCCTTCCTATTTCCTAATGTAAATGTGTTATCACTAGGAAAAGAAAAACATATCTTGCAAAAAGAATATCAGATTAAGGATTTTTTTTCTCACATAATGTCAAGCTATGGCTTTGACTAGTTTTTTTATTTAGTTCTATGTGGCGATTTAGGAAGGGTCTTAGGATTCTCTTGAAAATATAGATGTCTAAAGGAAACAGAAGGAAGAAGTAGAACTGATGGATAATACGGAACAAGGGATTAAGGACTCCAAACTGATTTTCCACGATCTTCATTCTGATTTCTCAGGCATGAAGATCATTGCATATTTCTAGAGCTGGCATAATCAGTTACAGTGAACATGTACATGCAGGATGGGGCAGTTAATTCTGGAAAGTCAATGATAATCAACATTCTCATCATCATAATTAACATGAAACAAGTCCTTACTGTGTATTCACTTATTGCCTTATCTGAATTTTCCATTTAATCTTTCCAGCAATATTCTGAGGTAGCCATTAATTATCCTCTTTTCATATATAAGAAACTGAAACATCAAGAGTTTAAGTTACCTGTTTGAGGATACACATCTAGCCAGTAGTGGAAATAAGATACTCAGAAACACATGCATAAATGGCATGGTCAACACTGTTTCATAATCATCTGAAATTTATAAACTATCAAATGCAAAATACCTCTCCTAACCTCACCTAGTGACTGTTATACCTGTCACAAGTGCTAATTCAGGGAAACCATGGAGATTTCAGAGAGTTTGTGGGTTTAGGAGGAGGAAGGAAGAAACTGAAAAGGTTGGATGACTTTGGTGTTATGACTCCAGTGTTGGACCCCATAGAATAAAATGTATCAAAGGAGGATAATGGTTGCCCAGTCTCCAGGTTCCCAAATGTTAAGTCTGTTGCTCTTCAAGATGCTCATGTAAAAGATACTACCTCCATGCAAGAAATTATTTTCTTATCGACATAACAGTTAGTATTTTGTCCAGCTAGTAAATTTCCAGTTTATAAGCATATATTTAGATTTATGTATATATGCCAATATGTTGGGTTTTGCCCCATAAATGAAATAACTTCAGAAGAATGAAAGTAAAAAAATATTGGGGTTTTAGAATTTTCAGTAGCTTAGCTCATTTGATAATGCTGGAACTTCAAACCGATGTTACAGGGAATTAATTCGGTGTAGGTTCTGCACTAACTAGAAAAGTGATCATTCTCTATCTCACTCAAAGTTTAGGAATATATTACTGGATGTTATGGAGAATACCATGGGGCAAAATATATAATCTATGCCACCAAAGACCATTGGGTAAGGAAGATTCATATGTATTTAAAGTTAAAATACAATGCAAAGCAGCATATGAATAAATATGCTAGATATTAAAATATTAGACTAATACTGGTGGTTTATATAATCCATAGATAATTCTGGACTTGGTAATATGTAGCTAAGCGGAGAAGGGAAGGGAAGGAATTTCAGGTGGGTGAATAACTTGAGATATAATGTGAATTTTAATAAACATTGAATATAAAATTTAGCCAAGGCATTCAAAGAAAGGAAAGATGGGGGTGCCTGGGTGGCTCTGTCGTTAAGCGTCTGCCTTCGGCTCAGGGCGTGATCCCAGAGTCCTGGGATCGAGCCCCACATCAGGCTCCTCTGCTGAGAGACTGCTTCTTCCTCTCCCACTCCCCCTGCTTGTGTTCCCTCTCTCTCTGGCTATCTCTATCTCTGTCAAGTAAATAAATAAAATCTTAAAAAAAAAAAAAAGAAAAGATGAAAGCATTCATCTTGGGTGTAGAAGAAAAAATTATCAAGCGACTTGTAAGCCATCTGAGNAGAAAAGAAAAGATGAAAGCATTCATCTTGGGTGTAGAAGAAAAAATTATCAAGCGACTTGTAAGCCATCTGAGGGACACAGTAAACATATGGTTCTGCCCATGTTCACAGAAACAAATCCTGGTTTTTCTAAAGGAGTTTATAAAATATTTGATCCTCAACAAATTTTTCTCCTCTGTTCACTTGGTGGTAGATATCCAAAGATCATAAACCTCTTCACAAGTGTTATGCTGTTTCAGTTTGCTTCCAAACACTGTGGTTTTGAATGTTTCAGTATTTCCCTTCTGGAAGGCAGTTGTCAAAAATGATTACAAAATGTCCTTTGAAACATGACTAGCAGCACATTGAAAGAGGCTGTTTCAGTGGACTGAATTCATGGCTGCCTCCCACATTTGGCACGTTCCTACCAATAGAACAGGAAATAGAAAGCATATTTGTTTAGTCAGGAAACTTGCATTCATTGTTTGTGCTGGCTGCACAGGAGGGTGAGTGGGTATTTATATTACTGTTCTGATTGCAGGGCACTTTTGATTCCTCATTAATGGTGTTTGGAGAGTTGTGAAAAGAAATATAACAGCACACAGTTATTTTCATAGACTTCCTTCAAAGTAGTATAATTACTACAAATATTGCCTTAGTCTCCTACTGAGACAATCAGAACCTAATTTCAGATAGAATAAAATGCAAGTAAAAGAAAACGAAAGGCTTAAGCCAGCTAACACTTTCAGCCTATGATAGGATTTTTAAATATGTATTTAGTAGGACCCTAGTTATTTTCAAGTGATAATTTCCATTTATTTTGGAATTTAGAAATGTATCGGAAATATGTTTTTTCTTCTATTTTATACTTTTCTATTGGTTCACACACAATTAGGCATCTGCTGTGTGGAAGTTTTCCTTGAACTCTTTGACAGTGTTGTTGTTGTTTATTTGTTTTTTTTGGCCATTGTTCAAAAGCTCCTTCACCCTGAGAGGCTAAGAGGTAAGGTAAATGTGTGAGAAAGGCCATAAGGAACATTTTAAGGCATTATAGTAACTTTGGTAAACTAAAGAGTATAGCTAGTCCCAAACCGATTGTTTCCCTTATAAAAATGTGGTCTACTATTGCCAAATATTCAGTTTTATAAAAGAAGTTAAATGCTGAAATTTGATATAAAATTTCCCAATTACAAAAGAGTCATATTCAAATCATGACTGTAATCTAGGCTCCAGGGCCACCATTAACAGCTTGTAAACTTTTATATAGTAATAAATGTGGCAGATATTTGGCCTCCTGAAGAATGAAAACCAATGAACTTATGTCCAAGATCCATGTTGACAACAGCTATTTTATTTAACACTAAAAGTGTTAGTGACAAATGATTCATATAATTTTACATCATTTATCAGTATTTTAACATTTTATATCCATCTCTTCAATTATATATCCACCCACCCACCTCCCCGCCACCTACCCGTCCATTCCTCCCTCCTTCCCTCCTTCCCTCCCTCCATTTATCTATCAATATGCATACACATATGAGGTGTAGTCATTCAAGTCTGAGCTCTGGAGTCAACTGCTAGGTCCAAATACTGAGTCTACCAACTATTAATGAAGTACTCTTGGGGGTTCACTTAGCCTCCAGGGCCTTAGTTTTCTCATCTGTAACATGTGGATAATGACAGCCGCTCAAGCACAGAGTTGTTCTGAGGACTGAGATTAGTTTTTGCCTGCATCTTCAGTAATGTTTAACTTTCTGGGCATTTTCATGCCTGCTGCTAGGGAACAAAAAAGTGATCTATTGATTCCCTTTCCCTCAGATAAAAGCAGAAATGAGAACAAGAGCCCTCTGGACATGCACTGTAGTGTAAAAACTTTACATGGTTTGAAGAAGACAGTTTTGTCACAAAGCCCTTAGCCATTAGAGTTTCTGTGACCCCAATGCTAGGCTGCTTTAAAAATAAGTCTTATGCCTATTTTTTTTTTCAGATGGCTGCTTACAGACTGGTTATGTAGACATGTCTTTCTTTAAATCTCTGTCTCTTTCTCTCTCTCAGTTATCTGTTTCACAAAATGAATTCTTTAGGTTACAAGAGAATTTAGAGTAGTGTTGCTTTAAATAGCAAGCTTTCGATGCATTCAAAGTATGAATCAATTTATGAAAAATTGATTTACACACAACCTTACAGGAACAAATCTATTGCATAAAAGCTGTTACAGGACTCAATCCAATGAGCTTTAACAAATGCGGAACCAAATGCTTGTCTAAAAACAAGCTAACTTTTCATGACCCCTACCCCAGTTTTTTCAACATCCACACTTTTGTTTAGCCTTTTTAACTGGTGTCTAAACTGAATAAGCATTGTAAGAATATTCCATAATAGTAAATATACAGTCCAGATACAGAATTAAATGTTTTGCAAGAGAGACTATTATTCTATTTCTTGATTGCCTGTCAGTAAAAATTGATGATTTTTCAAAGCAAAAAGCAAACATAAAATCCACATTACGAAGGGTAATCGCTCTACTCCACATGAACTGCATAGCTTGTTTTTGTCATTGTTTTGCTAGTTATTTGTTGGCTCTAGAAGAAAAAACATTCATCAGCAGGAAATTCTAGCAGACCTCCTTGACAGGCCATCAAAGTGCCATTTACAAACATGTAAATAATAAACTTATAGCCAGGTAAATGCAAAAAACAAAAACAAGAACACACTGAACTCTCCTCCCTGAGGTAGACCTTCATTTCTACTTGCCTGTTCATTCAGGACCTATTGTACCAAGAATTACTCCTTGTGCTTCTGGTAGCAAATGTAAAATTATTTGGTTTATTTGGCACTGACACAATTAATACATGTAATTGATGATTAATGGTTCCCTTCCTGTTCTTTCAGTGCTTAGCTGAGGGCCCCAAAGTTAAAGAGAATAGGTATTAAATGCCAACAAGTTTTAAAGAGAGACGCTAGGTGCATCAGCATTTAGACTTAGTAAGATATACACTGCTCCTGTTATACTTCCTTAATCCTATATAAGAAAAGAAAGTTTGGAAATAATTGATAGGATAAATGAAAGGGAATTGGTGCTGTGTCCACTTGGGAGTGTGGTGGTGTGTCCCAAAGACTCTGGTGTTTGCCTCTGACCTGGAAAGGCCTGAAGGCAAGGGGCAAGGTAAAACAACGATACGGGAAAGTGAGGTCAAGAAGGAGGGCAGGAAGGAGTCAGAGTTGGTAAGGGCGAGGATATGGTCTGCTTTCCAATGGCCAGAGTGGTCAAGTTCCTACGTAGCTGGGCTTTGGGAGTTTGCTGTGTGAGAGAACTGTCCGCAAGGTAACCACAGAAGCAAGAGCTTAAGTGGGTGTGCCTTTGGAGCAATTGCCAAGGGGTTGCCATAAAGTCAAAGGGAGAGGCAATGGAAGGAAGGCAAAGGAAGCAATAAATCACCTTCTTGCTACCTCCACTTCGGGGGACATCTTTATATTGGATGAAAGTTGATGTTTGGATTTAGATCTTAGATCTGAGCTAATATGATATGTTAATGCCTGAAAATGAAATTGTTCTAGTGCTTAAACTTGGGATCTTCCAGAGATATTTTTCAAAGCAGGGAAGAGAAATTAAAAAGGCAGATTAAGGTATGTTTAAAGGACTTTCATGGGGAGAAAAATAAAGATTTTCCTGATTGGCATAATTGAGTTGACCCATTCAATAAACTGTTACTTATACAGTGGAATGAACTCAAAATAACCTTTTTTTTTTTTAAATTAGGAAATGGCAAGGCAGTGGGATTTGCAGCGTTCTCTGAAATAAAATGCCATGATAAATAGGAACTCTAAGAATATTATTTAATATTTTATTATAAAAGAATTCTCTGCCAAAGCTCAGGATGACAGGCTCATTACCATTACTCAAAATGTCACCTACACCTTATCTGAGAATCACCTAGACCCCTCATTTTTTGTTCAATCGGTCTCTCTTTAAAGTAGTTTTCAAATCAATACTTTTTTTTCTCTTTATCTAGTCCTACAGTTCAAGTCTTACCTGGGCACTCCTCTGGACCAGCACTACTTGTGATGAATGCCCACACACATTTCACTCTCTGGAGCCAATGTTGTGCCTGGACCAGCCCTTGTGGTTCTCTTATTACGATTGTAAGACCACCTCAGGCAAGCCAGGGCCACACAGTGAGGTTGTGAGGAAGAGAAGGAAAGGATGAGAGAAACTGAGAGAGACTGAACATGGACCTTGGTTCTGCCTTTACTGGGGTCATGGGTAGAGTACCTGGGGTTGCACAGGTTCACTCTTTATTGGTGAATTTAAAACACAGAGTGGGAACCAAAGCATGGTAAGGGAAAAATAGGGTTATTCAAATGGTCAGTTATCGAGGTCAACTAGGACCTTCTAAAAGAGGAACTTCATGGGTGGGGCAGGCTGGCTCTTCATCTAGTTGTACAGCTGGCAGTGTGTTTGAAGTAGATGCTTAAGCAATAAAAAGCTTAATGTCGGGCATTTACATTACAATACAAAAATCTGATTATGAGGCACTTTGCACTATACCCTAGAATACCCTTTCCTTGCCTTCTCTGACTTGCCCACCAAAGGAGGTCTTCTAAGGGTCTACTTTACATTTAGACTCCTAAGGCTAGCCCAGGCCACAGTTGGTACCAATTTACTCAGAAGATACTGCACAAGAACCACAGCTTGCCAACAGAGCAATATTGAAAGAGTCCATAAAGCAGCTGATGCAGCAATCCATACAGCCCTCCCCAGCTATCACCTCCCCAGGGGATGGCTCAGGGCTAAGGAAAGAAGACCCACATGGGGCAAGTACAGGTGCTGCTCTGCCACAGAAGAAGCTGCATGCTACACAGGGTCAATTTTTCTTGTAAAAATTCCATAGGCATTGCTTCCACGGGTCACTTGTAGTCAGGAAAGCTCAAGGCTATGGTTCCCCTATTTGTTATTTATAGTTCATTTATTGTTTTCCCAGTCTAAATGTAATTTACCAATCAGGGTTATTTTTACCATAAGGTGAATGTTGCCTAATGATATAGCTATTATATACCATCTTATGTGGCTTCCAAGTAACAATCCAAAGTTGGATTCTTGTGCAGCAGGGAAAGGGTTTGATAACCCTTTTCTCTACTCCTTCCTTTCCTGTGGGCCTTCCCTATCTCCGTGTTGACACCCCAAATCACTGACTCCATTTTCTTTACTATTTCTATACCTTGTACATATTTCTGTTGTTGGCCCATCCTAGCAAATGGTAATTATCTGTTATTTTAAAGTACCTCTTAGGTCTAGTGTTAGGGTGTGGCAGCTTGTGGGATGGGGAGTGAGGATTGTGAGAACACAGCCCCTAACTCTGAGGATTTTTAAGCATATTTAGTTTTGACAAAGTAACAATAATTGACAATTGATGTCCTCAAACATGTTTTGTTGGATTTGTCTTTTCTCATCCACTGGATGTAAATGGTAAACTATTAGACTAGGTAATACAGGTATTTTTTTAAAAATCAGATGTTTGAAAACCTACTAGCTGAAATGACAATATGACCTAAGTGAAATTAATACTTAAGAATTTTAATTGAGAAAATGACTTTTTAATTAAACCAGCTCATGAATTAAAGATCATCATTAAATTGTGGACTGTGGAATACTTGTAATAGCTCTACACCCAACTTCAAGTGATGTTCTCAATCTAGAGCAAATGGTGACCTCTGGATTTAATGCATATGTTATTAGCAGTTTGATCCCTTAGATTCAGTCCATGAATTTTAATCCTCTCCAAAAGATGTTCAGAATGATTGGAAAAATGGAGCTGCACATAAATAAACAGGAGCAGCTGTTTACCAGAAAAACTCTTTCTACCTGACCTCCTGCTAAGTTAACACAATGGTTTCTGAGAGAACATTATGACTCACTCCCCTTCTGGTATTTACCACGAACTCGTATATCTTATTCTCTCTTCTACACTGCTTTAATCCTTCCCTGATCAGGGAACATCATTATCCACACTTGGAAACTGACTCAGGCGTACAGTCAGAGGCCAGCAGATTGCAGGCTTACTGATCCATATTCAGCCTTGTTTGCCTCATTCCGCTGTCCATGACTCTTGGGAAAGTTGAAAGTCCTAAGAAAGTCAGCTACAGTTTCAAGCCTGGACTCTATTGTTATTAGAGTTTGATGAGGTAAAAAGAAAGGAAATGGAATAGTCTTAGCTAAAAGACTAGTTGCTGAAGTGGGGAGAGATGAAGAGGAAACCAAGGAAACAGATGAGGGATGGAAGTAGCAGACATTGTCAAAGGGCTAGAACAGTAAGTTCCCACTGTAGAGAATATGAGGAAATAAACTGCCAACAAAAAAACAGATTCTTGTATTCCACAATAACACCATGGGCTGAAATCCTTAGGAGGAAGGAATGACAGCCAAGACCAAACTTGGCCCCACTCTTACCCTGCTGTACCTAGTTTCAGTTATTTCCATCTCTCAGTGCTCTTGTCTCATATAAAAAGAAGGGGAGAAAACACATAAGCTCTTTGTTTTCTCTGAAATGTTTGTGGAGAAATGCTAAAAAACAAAGTAGAAAACAGAACCTTTCATAAACTGTGAAGGAGGTTGTAGTTAGTGTAGAAGTGTGGATGTATCCCAGAGGTGCTGCCTTGAATCCACTGTTTCTTTGTGGATTTTGATTCTTACCTGCTTATTGTATATGAGAGGAAAGTCCATGCAAAAATAAATATTCTATGCCTGATATACTGTGGGCATCATTAATTGGTGAATGATGAGAACATCTCATGATAATGTAGAACCAAGTTCGCTTAACATAAATATTCCTTCAGAAATGAAGCCATTCAAGTCATCCGAACAGATACCTGGACGAGTCCCTTTGCTCCTAATTATTAGAATGTATGCAAGTAGGGATTTTTGTATTTGAATATCCTGCCTCAAATTTTTTATTTTGTTATTTTCTTACCCTGACTTAATTGAGTGGAAGCAGTGTGATTGATGCTGAGTAAAACTCCTGGGGCAGATTTCTTTCCAGAAAAGAAAAATCAGAAGGAAAAAAGATGCACTTATTCCCTTGTATACTAATTCAGTGGACTTTCTCTGGGGTATCATTGTAAAGCATATTTTACGTTGAAACCATCTTATAGTATTGCCCATTTTAATAACAACCCACACTTACTGAGTGTTAAACATTGTCCATCTAGCCTCTCATTTCCTATGAACAACCCCATGTCACTATTACTTTCATTTTGTAAGTGAAGAGACTGATGCAAGAAGAGGTTATGTAATTAGTCCAAGGTCACATACCTAGTAAGCAGTAGAGCTGGATATTGAACTTCAGTAGCCTGGCTCCAGAGCCCACATGGTTTCACCACTACCTTAACTGCATCAAGAGCCTGAAAGAAAACAGGACTTGTACATACCTTGGGGTAGAGAATGAAGGACAATGAAGTACAACCAAGTACATGGACAATTCTTCTAATCACTAGTGTAAACTGTTTAGTCTCCTGCCTTCCTGACTTTTTCTTGCTACCAACTCCCTCCTTTCCTATGTTTATTGTCTTGCTCACTGCCTTTATTTCATTCTAGATACCAATACCCATAGCTGTCTTTTCTTCTCACTGTATCTCCTATTCCTGGATGGTATCATTAATTCCAAGGTTGGTAATCACTAGGTAATGAATTTCCAAATATACTTCTCAATCTTGAGTTCTAAACACATGTCCAAGCTGACCTCTGTCAGCACCTGGTTGTCTCAAAGATCCTGAAATGCAACATGTCTAAAAATGGCTCCATGGCCTTTTGGATAGTACTGTCCTCAGATTTACTTCTCTTCCTGTATTCTCTGTCCTGGTTAATGACACCACTTCCTAATTTGCAATCTATGATTGGCAATTGCTACTTGTCACTCACTTGAATCCTCCCCATTTGAGGTCAGAGATCATCTCTCTTTCTCTTTTTTTGAAAATTGAGATATAATTGACATATAACATTATATTAGTTTCAAGTGTACAACATAATGATTGGATATTCATATATATTGTGAAGTGACCATCACAATAAGTCTAGTTACATCTAACACCACACATGATTAAAAATTTTTTTCTTGTGATGAGAACTTTTTTTAATTGAAGTATAGTCGACATAATGTTAGCTTCAGGTGTACAAGTCTATACTGAGAACTTTTAAGATCTACTCTCATAGCAACTTTCAGATATCTACCTGCCCTCTATAGTTAAGAGTCTGTTTCTTAGTGTGTCTTTTTCCCCTATGCTCATTTTTTTTGTTTCTTAAATTCCACATATGTGTGAAATCATGTGGTGTTTGTCTTTCTCTGACTGACTTAATTTGCTTAGGATAATACTCTCTAGCTCCATCCACATCATTGTAAATGCAAAATTTCATTCTTTTTTGGCTGAGTAATATTCCATTGTGTGTATGTACACACACACACACACACACACACACACACACTTCTTCTTTATCCATTCATCAGTTGAGGGATTCTTGGGCTGTTTCCATAGTTTGACTATTGTAGATTATTGTGGATAATGCTGCTATAAACAAAACATTGAGGCGCATAGATCCCTTTGAATTAATATTTTTGTATTCTTTAGGTAAATTGCACCTAGTAGTGCAATTGCTGGATCATAGCGTAGTTCTATTTTTAACTTGAACCTCCATACTGTTTTTGAACTCAGAGGGAGGGTGGGCAGAGGAATAGGTGAAATAAGTGATGCAGATTATGGAGTACACTTGTGTGAGCACCAGGTGTTGTATGGAAGTGTTGAATCTCTAAATTGTACACCTGAAACTAACAAAAAAAAAAAGATAGGAAAAAGCAGTGTTCCTATCTATAGTAATACAAATACAAAACAACCATAACAAAAAGATAAAATGATTGTGGCTCTGCTGCCTATCCCTTATGCCCCAGCAATCCAAGAGCCCAATTTGGAGTCAAGATGAAGAAGATTTGGAAGTGCAAATGGAACTGGAAAAGAGACTGCTTCCATTTGGGGTCTCTCTCTTACCCTCTCCGAAGTATCTTGGCTTATCCAATTCCTAAACTATTCTCTAACTCCCCACTCCCCATTCACTCACGTCTTCTGTATTCAGCCTTGAGGAGATGTAAGCCACTGATAATGGAGAAGAGGTTGATTGGAAGAAAAAGTCATCAAGACCTGAATTTAAGGTGAATTATTAAAAAGAAAACAAAACAAATCAAACCAGAACAACAACAACAAAAATTTAAACCTTTCACACCACCAAGATACAAACTCTGCTAGTATCTCTGTTCTGCTTGTTATGGGCTAAACTGTGTTTCCCCCCAAATTCATATGTTGATGTCCTAACCCCCAGTCCTCCAGAAAGTGATATGTTTGGAGATAGTCTTTAAAGAGGCAATTGACATAAAATGGGGTCATTTGGGTAGCTCTAACCTAATATAAGAGGAGATTAGGACAAAGACATTTACAGAGGGACAGCATATAAAGACAAAGAAAATGGCCATCTAGAAAACTGAAGAGAGAGGCCTCAGAAGAAACCAATTCTGTCAACACCTTGATCTCAGACTTGGCCTCTGAACTGTGAGGAAATAAATTTCTGTTGCTTAACCTACTCTGCTTTGTTACGGAACCCCTAGCAAACTAATACAATAATCTTATAAAGACAGTAATAACTAGTATAGTGTTTGAATGCTTACTATATGCCATGTTGTGCTCTATATGATTTATATATTTTTTAACTTATTTGGTCCTCACAACAACTATGAGGTAATACGACTTTATCTCCTTTATGTGAAGGAGGAAGCTGCAGGATTAAACAGCTAGAAAAGCAGAGGAATTGGGATTTTAACCTAGAGATGTTTGAATGTTCTCTGTGCTGCTGCCCCTGCCACTCGTACATTCTGGACTCTAGACATGCCTGGTTTCCTACATTCATGTTTTGACCATGATTCTTTTTTTAAAAAAAAAAATTTTAAAAAAGATTTTATTTATTTGATAGAGGAAGAAAGAGAGTACAAGTATGCAGAGTGGCAAGCAGAGGGAGAGGGAGAAGCAGACTCCCCACTGAGCAGAGAGCCCAATGCGGGGCTCAATCCCAGAAACCCTGGGATCGTGACTTGAGCTGAAGGCAGATGCTTAACCAGCTGAGCCACCCAGGCGCCCCTGGAGTGTTTTTGTTTTTTAAGACTTTGCAGATGATACTTCTCCTTCTAATAAATAGTATTAATCCTCCTCTGCTCTTGACCTAAATAAAATTTCACTTTGACTATTGGGTGCCTCTCCTTCTCTGGGTGCCTATTGCACTGTGTATATCCCTTATCATAGCCCCTACATTGATTTTAACTGAGGCATCTCTCTCCCTCATTGAACTGTTAGCAATTTGGGGTCTAGGGGAGACTTAACATTATATTCTCCTGAAGCATCAACAACTATGCCTGAAACCTAGTATGTACCTAATAAATATGTGTTGAAGGCACCCTACCTTCTGATTCTACTCTTTTATGGATACCTTTCAATGTTTATGATGGACTGCACCTATGATTTCAATCAATAGATTGAAATGAAAATCTTGATGTTTTGTAAATATAAGTTCCTTAACAGATTTATTTGCCATTGTCTATTGATAGTGCTTATAGTTCAGCTTTTAGGAGTTTTATTCTCCAGTTGTTATGAACTGACCTAAGCCAACTTGACTTTTATTATTGTCGAGTTACTTTTAGTAGATTTCAAAAGCCTCAGAGGACTAGAGGTGGAAGGGGGCAATAATTCTTGTCTCCCACAGCCTTGTCGTGTGGGAGGTGGTATACTACAGTGAAGGCAGGTCTCCGGTGGAACTCTGCCACACATAAAAACACAAACGGTTATCTAACCTGTAATGCTGCCTCCCAAAGTCCCTCTTCTCTGTCCTGTTGGGGACTCCACAAGCACCTTGAGTGAAAAATGCATGCTGAAGCAAATGGCAATATTCTGATGGCAGGAAGAGCTAACCTTCCAGCTGAGCAAGGTATATTTGGAATGGTGCAGGTCCTGTATAGCATCTTAAGTCAACTATGTCTCAAACACCACTCATTTTACTAATGAAAAATTATTTCTGATACGCTTTTTGTTAGTTTGAGGACCCCCAGAAAGGATCTCATTTTCTGAAGTACTTGTTAGCCTTTGGAGAGGAGACTTCTGGTTAGGATCTTTCAAATGCTATTTAAATACTATTTGAGTGTGAGTTCCTAGTTACAATCCTTCAAATGTTGGTTTACTGCATATAGGATGTAATTTGCTACACATACACATAGGTATTTGTAGTGAAGTACTTAAAATTAAAGCTACACAGGGTAGTGTCAAAGAATTTGCCAAAGAGACCGTCTAAATTTATACTCTCAGATGGAAATGAGAGTTCTAGGTGCTCCACATCCTCACCACCACCTAACACTGTCAGTCAAATTTTTAAAATCTAGCCACTCTGCTGGATATATAGCTGTATTGCACTGTGCTTTCAATTTGCATTTTCATCATGGCTAAGGAGGTTTGGCAGCTTTTCACGTATTTATAAGTCATATAGATGTGTTCTTTGTGAAATTTCTTTTGCTTATTTTTCTGAGTTGTCTGTCTTTTCCATATTGATTTACAAGAACAGTAAATTTTTAATATTTTCAGAACCTGGGGCAAGAGTACAAATATTTTTTCCCTGATTTCTTGGCTTCTCTTTTTTATAGTGCTTAATTTTAGTGTAGTTTAATTTATCAATCGGAATTTTATCTGGAGTTAGACTATTCACCAGTCATATTACATGATCTTTATAGAAAGTCTGGGGAGAGGAGGAAAATATTTTATTCTTTAAAATGAATTTATACTGAGAAATTTTATTAATACCAACCTAAAACATTGAACAACAGAAGTCCCACAAGGGGAAAAGTAGAAGGAAAGTTCATCTAAAGACAAAAGCACTTGCTTCTTACTGATCCTTGGATGTTATGACTAAGAGTTAATCTAACCACATTTTATAAGCCCATAATTAGAATGCTTCTTTCTGGCACATCTGTATTCTTAATTTGCTTTTTTGCATCCTTGTTTTATGGCTTTGGGCCATCAAAAGTCACTATGAGTTCCCACAGCTTTTCCTCTGAATATTTCTCCTCAAGGAATCATTTTCTGACAACTTTCTACTTGAAACTGCCTTTTAAGCTCCTTCTCCAAAGGTTCCAACATCACTAGAGCCTTATTTCTTTTGTGAATCAGAGAAAGTAAGTATAAGAAACATTAATGTTGCAACATTATGCTGATGAAAGTGTGACTAATTTTTTGCAATCAGAAAAAGGGAAACTGCTCATTTCCTATTAAAGCATAAAGCAAGCTTTTTCCTGACAGAATTTTTCAAGTAGTAACTGCTGCCTAGGCATTCCCTGAATTTTTTTGACAAGGTGGAGACTTGATGTCATTTCCAGCAATGGCTTGAGTGTACCAAAGATTTAAAGATTGCTGGTGAACAAAGGATTTTATGAGAAGAATTTCCCAGTGGTTCTATACAGTGACAGTCAGACTACTAAAAGATCATTAGCCCATGTTAGGGAATATTTTATAATCAAATTTGAGTAATAATAATAAGCCGTCAACCTATCTAAAGGCAAATGGAATCCAACACTGACTCCTATACTAAGTTCCATCCTATAACCAAGATTATGTTTTCATGATTCATCCTTAAATTATTGACTTTATTTTCACATGTTGGATTGTGAATATATATGAGGTCTGTTTAGAAGTCATACTCTAGAAACAGTAAATATTACCTATTTTTCTTAGGTGAGGAAAATTTCCTAAAGTAAATAGACCTTGAGATGAGTTTGAAGGGTTGAATGAGTTGACAAGGGGAAGCTAGAGTTAGGTGAGGAGTAGAAGATAGCACAATGAAAGGCTTGCAAAAAGAAATGAAGAGCAATTTCCAAAGGACAGACATGGAATGAACAGTATTCAAACTACTCTGGAAAAGCTATAAATCAAGCCTGTAGATGAGAGGTACTAGAAGGCATATCATTGAGGAGTGTTAAAATAACAGTGTTTTGAGCACCATATAAGAGCTGAGCTGTGCTTTCATGAGCTCTACATTTAAGCTATCCCTCTTCCTTGTATATGCCATAGTTACATTTTCTTCATCTCAATTGACTTTGTAAATTACCTTAACTATATCTTACTTCCTTTTCTCATCTGCAATATTATTTCTAACTATGGCATCATATTTGATGAAACTCAATTTTCTTATACTTACATTTCTTTACTCTTTTTTTTTATTATATTATGTTAATCACCATACAGTACATCCCCAGATTCCGATGTAAAGTTTGATGCTTCATTAGTTGCGTATAACACCCAGTGCACCATGCAATACGTGCCCTCCTTACTACCCATCACCAGTCTATCCCATTCCCCCACCCCCTCCCCTCTGAAGTC